>NC_092209.1:55164446-55217292 GCF_043381705.1 Parasteatoda tepidariorum | reverse complement strand
AAAATAGGAATTTAATTGTTTTTGAAGGAACGATCACACTTACCTTGGATCTCTTTGGTTTTTCTATTCTTTATTTTAACAGTTTTTATTAAATGTAATTAGTTATTTCAGAAAGTTTCAGTTTGCAGGTAAGCACTTAGATTTTAATACTGAAGTTTCATGATTTGCTTTCATAGTATGTTCTAAAGTATTCGTTGACTTCTTAAAAACCCGATTACTGACATGACATGGCAGAATCGCCTTCCAAAAAACTTTGTATTTTGTCAAAGAAAAGGATATTAAGAGATTCTCAAAGAAGAAGAAGGGCCCAAGAAACATCTGTGGAACGTCGAAGAAGGATGGAACATGACCGAATTTCGACAAGCAATTCTAGAGCCCAAGAAGTATCAGAGAAACGTCAAAGATTAGAAGAGGTTTTCACCTAATGATGATTTCGAAAGCAACTTTTGTATTATGCTTTTACAATTTCTGAGGCCTTTTTAAAAAAAAATTTAAAAAAATCAAGTCTCCACCTGATATTTATATTATAGGTTAGATTACCATAGGCCTTAGGTTACCATAGGCCTTATGTTACCATACCAAAGTTACATCTTCAAACATCCTCAAGAGCTATAACACATCTGCAACAGAACTGGATATGAAGACAAAATTGCAGGACAGGAACACTTTAATTGTCCACTAATTTTCAGATTTCCTGCTATGTTTTAAAAAGCTTTATTTGTGAAAACCGTTAGCGTGGCGGACAGCTGGCCGCCTTTAGCGGCTAGTATAATATAAAAACTATATTAAGGTATTTCATAATAAATTATATTATATAAAAATATTTTCTATAAAATATATGTCGATGTAGAGTTAGCCTATACGTTAAAACGAAGCATTAAGGAACAAGGATTAAGCCTTAAATTAGAAATAGACGACACGGAACTTTTGGAGCCCGCTGCATATTTTTTCAACGTTTGAGAAGTTAATCATTTAACTCTTATCACTAGTTAATTGTTTGACTGTTTGTTTTTCGATTGATTCAATTCATAATTTTCAGGTGACGTCATTATTTTTTTTATTTTATAATGATTCCTTTATCAGTATTTTAAATAATTACAATAAAAAAGAGAGTTAAAATCTGAAAGATTAATAAAATGTAATTCACGTTTTTTCAAACTTAGGAAACATTCCTAATGAATGCGGTTTGATCGTTCTACTTTAAACACAACAATCAGATTCCCAAGTTCTAAATGTATATTTTATATAAACTTTTATTTTGATGGGAGGGAAAAGACAAAAAATATTGTCTTTGCTAAGTTGGAAAATATTTTTATAAGTTTACTTTCTAAACATTTGAATTCCATACAAAATGGTTGATTTATAACAAAAAAAGAAGGAAAAAATATCTCCACTCTTCTCTTAAGATGAAAACCTCTTACACTTTTCAGTTTGTTTTCGAACGGCATCGTCGAAACAGTTTGGAGCGAACTCCTAAAGCGCCGTGTCATGGACATGACCCATTAAAGTAATAATAAAGTCCATTATTTTAAGATATGTCTCATAATGTAGCTTGCCTGTGCTATTGAGCAAAGTTCCAATGAAAAGATTGAATACAACACTATGCTGCATATAGTTTTCCTGCCATCATCCTCATAGATGAAGAGAGTAGCAACAGAAACCTGTCTCACAACATAATCAGGAGGAAGGAAGACATTTTCACAGCCGGGAGTTTCTCGGCTTGTTGATGACGTCACTATGCCACGACGCTCTTTACGTCTTATCTCCTACCGACGGACGAAGCAGAACTTCTTCACAGGAGTTTTTTGCTTTATCATAATTTCGTTATAAATTGCCAACCTTCGCGTCTAAGCTTTTAGGATCTTTTTCTCGCTATTATATTTTCTCGTGGTCTATTTTCTATTATATTTTCTCGTGGTTCGTTCGTCAAATTATTATTATTAGCTTTAAGGATCCTTTTCCCGCTATCATATTTTCTCTTCTAAGTTTTAAGGATCCTTTTCCCGCTATTATATTTTCTAGTCTAAGCTTTAAGGATCCTTTTCCCGCTATTATATTTTTTCGTCTAAGTCTTATTTCCAAGGGAGTTATTTTCATTTTCTAACTGTGTAATACTTGAAAGAAGCAGAAAATATAAAATTACCTTCTCCTGTGACGCTAATGTCATAAAATAAACTTCGATTTGTACTTAAGAAAAAAATTAACCCCGAATGCTAGGAAAGTATTGATATTATTACTGAATAAATGTTTAATTAAAACGTTTATTCGCGTTATTATTATTATTATTATTATTATTCATTTGTTATATATTTATTGTATGGAAATTGGGCAAAACAAATACAGGAAACCAATGTCTCCCACGCACATATACATGTTATTTACAAGCAGGAACCGATCAAGACAAATTCCGGCCCAAGGGCCATTTTTGAAATTAAATTACTCAAGAGTAGTCCTAACAATAAAAAAGAATCTATTGATCTGCATGTTTCAAGAGAAACATTATACGAAATTTTGAAAGCAGACAAATGAAGATAATTTTTTTGAGATAAAGTTTACGTATCTATAAATTAAAGCAAAATATAAAACAACAAAACAATGTTATGTCAAAATAAAAATAGTTTGATGATCACAAACAATTGAAATCAGTGATTTTTGCTAAAAGTCACTGATTAGCTGAATTATTTTTTATTGTAAGCTGTAAGTATTTTTATTTAGTACTTAAACCAACACAAAACTAGTCCACCTTTCATTAGACTCTTTACTGATTTTTGAGGCCCCTCAGAAATTGTGGGCCCAAAGCCCATGCCTATTGGGCTTAGGCGATAATCAGGGCCCTGCTTACAAGAAGTTAAAGCTCAGTTTTTCAATAGTTACAATAATTTTCTGAGCTTAATTTTAATAGTTCAGTCAAAAGCTGTAAAACGTTCAAGTGTAATCAATTAAATTTGTGATAAATTTATATTTAATTTTACTCATGAATTTTTGTTCACGTGGTTATAAATATTTGAGTAAATACTTTTAATGAGATCATAGACTTTTCTCATTTTGACCTATGCCATTAAACATAGCCATTTTCAACATAAATTTTAAGAAACCAGAAATGGTATCGAATCTTAATAAAGCGATAATTACATTGATCAATCTATTTTTACATAGAATTTAATTACTGGGGTCTTGAGAATAAGTTTGTTTCTGATAATTTAAATTTATCGCGATAAAGAATTTTCAAAAATTCTTAAAAATTCCCTACCCTAAACGAGAAAAAAATATTAAAAGTTTTTGCACGATTTCTATGTATTAATGACGAATTTATTATTTGTAAGTCCCTATTTTGTAATCATAGTTTACAATTTGTAGTTACAATTATTCATAGTTTACAATAGTCAAACAATTTTCAAATTGTTTGACTATTTTCGCAACATTCATAAAAAAAGTAAATAAATCAATAAAAAAATCAATCTTATTTTCAAATCAAATTTAGGAGTGTACGAATGGAGATTTTACTCATCGTAAGCTTTCGGCCAAAAACAATTACTTAAGCTATGCATGCATTTTTTTTAAAAATATATTTATCGATTTTCTCTTCTTTTCTTTCAACTGATGTTTAAGAAAGTGCATTTAAAATAAAATACAAATTTTTTTAGTTTGGTATTCGCACGCAAATCAAAACGAAAATTTTTACGAAATTTCATTAAAATTTAAAATAATAATAATTTTTTGCACATTGTGCAAACATATAAAATTACGTACAAAAAAGCTGTCATTATAATAATTATTATCATTAGAAAATTGCCCCTTCTAAAAATTATAATATAACAAAGAATTAGTAATGAAAAATAGAAAAAAAAAATAATTTATACTTTTTCAACAATACCAAACATAAGAACACACTACTATAAATTTAAAAAGAATATTTAAGCAACAATCAATCGCGATCCCCAAGATACAGGCACTTCCCCTCAAGACTCTCAGGGCAATACGATTCCGTTATTCACTATAGACAGAAGGTCACCTGAAGGTCAAAATAAAACTCAGGTAGACATTAAAGAGGACCCCTTTCTCCTGTCGACCCCGTTTCAACTTTGATGTAAATGAAAAATGAAGCTCCTATTGAGCAACTTCTCCGTAAGTCTCCAAATAAGTAAAGGAAAATAACTTTTTTTTTTTTATCGAATAAACAATGTGCAGAAAATGTTATATATTTACATGTTTTCTAATAAATATAATTACATGCAAGACATGAAGCCAATATAGTTTGGAAAATATTCGTATGCGTGCACGAGGAATGGAAAGAAAAAGACTTCTCATTTCGAGCTATTTTCAGAATGATGAAATTTATGACACAAATGACATCCTTTTACGAATAAAATTATTAGTTATTAAAAAAAAATTTGCTATTTCAACAAATTACTAGAAAAAAAAATTTAAAATTTTTGAAGTAAAACTACAAAATTTTTGTTTGGAAAATCTAATTTATAGAATTAAACAAACACTGATATCTTATCACAAAAGTTTTTATAAGTCTATTTATCTATTTATTTTTTCAAGATAAAAAGGTTTGATGTTTTTAGATTAGTCAATTCAAAGCATTTTAGTAACTGACAATATGCAATACTTGCTGATATAGAGGAAAGAGTGGTAACATAATCCATTATCTTTCTTTGTCTATATTTTCCTCCTGCCCATAAATCAACATTATGAGTATAATAAGAAATTAATTACAGTAGTTTAGATTTCTATTTTATGCACACAACAAAATAAAAATTAAGACCATATCATTACATTATAGCTTAAAATAAAACCAAAATTAACATGAATATATAATGAAATTGAATGAATATTTATCATAGGTTGCATTAAAGGGAAATTTAATTCCCGGAAGTTGTTTTGATTAATCTATACCAGCGATAGTGTCACCTCACATAAGAAATCGTTCGAAATATGTACTAATGGAAAAAAATTAATGTTTACTGAAAAGGGATATGAAGAATTAAGAAAAGTTTCGTTAAATTTTGCCATTTCTACAATTGCTAGCTAGCACTTAAAAACATTTTTTGAAAAAATTATGAAATTATATGAAAAATTTAACGTTATTAAGATTAAGAGATTAAAATTTAACAATTGTTATCATGATAGGTTAGGGATTTTTTAATATTATTAAGATTAAGAGATTAAAGTTTAACAATTGTTATCATGATAGGTTAGGGATTTTTTAATGTTATTAAGATTTAGAGATTAAAATTTAACAATTGTTATCATGACAGGTATGGGATTTTTTCTGACAGAAATCTTTTTCTCGCAGGATGCTGGAAGAAACTGGAGTAATAAAAACATAAGAAACTGATAAAAGGGAAAAAAACTAAAAATGACGAATGTTGTATAGCAATAAGAGTAATTTAAATATGAAAGAATTAAATTTATATCCAATTTATTTAATTTTTATAAACAGTTTTAAAATTTATGCAAGCTATTATAATAATTCAATTTTAAATAGGATTTGCTTCATCCTAAATCTTAAAATAAATATGTAGACCTATCTAGATAAATTAAGGATGTTATTTTTAGTTTATAGAAATCTCTGATGGAAAATAAATTAACCAGAGTTAATAATTACGAACAGATAGAATAAATTCTTAAGTTTATTTCATAAATTAGTGTTAAAAAATTATTTTGTGTTTATGTAAAACTGAAATCTACATTAAAAATACCTTCATCTTATTACATAAGAATTTCATTTTAATATTCATACTGCAAAGCATTTAATAGTGAAAATTAATACTTAATTTTTAATTGTGACTGCTACGTGATTTCTAATGTAGTCACGGTGTGTGATCCGCTAATTGAATTTTATTTCTAAAATTTGATTATAATATTTAAGTAGTTCATTTTATAATTATAAAATTGAATTTTATTTTACTACTTAACGTTAAACAAACTGCATTTATTTTAATATTTTAAGAAATTCGATAAATTTAATTTTTTTTTAATTGTTACTTTTATATTTTCACTTTATTTGAAAAGAATGAAGATTATTTTTGAATTAGGACTGAGAATACATAAATTAAATAACAAATTTATAAAATATATAATTGCAAATTTAAAAAATTTAGCTAAAAGGAAAAAAAAAATGTTTGAAATTAACCATATATTTTTTTAATTTTCATGGAGAAAAAATGGTTAATTTAAACACACTAAAAAATGTGTGGCACAAAACCCTCTCCCCCGTTAAAAAAAATAAAGCTAAGATAAAAAAAAAAAAAAATGTGGTAAGGATCAATCTTAAAAACTTGTTTCAAAGGCTAAATTCATTGTTTCTGTATTTTCACCGAATAGACTTTTTATTGAGAAAGAGAGGTATTTAAAAAAAAAAAAAAAAAAAAAAAAAAAAAAAAAAAAAAAAGAGTTTAGAAAAATAATTTCTTTGAATTCGATATTCAAAATAAAGATTTGTAATAAAACATTGCTTTTAATCACAACGTTAAATATACCAGTTTCAATTATTATCAGTTATTAAAATTAAGCTTGAATCCCAAACGATGAACATCACACTTTTATCAAAGTTATAGCACACAAATTAAGAACAAAACATTTCAATAGAACTCTTTCGTATTGTTTTGAATAATACATTGCTATGTTTAAGGATCTATTCTTACTTGGTTTGTAGAGTTAAGTGTGTGTTGTTTTTATTTCTTTGTAATATTTTCCTACTTAGGATAGCCACAAACACTCAGAAGAAAATTCTCCGACTTTTATCCAATTATTTCAGAAGGATTTTATCAAATTTCCCAGACTTAGTAAATGGTGGCTTAAATTCTATAATAAATTTTTCAGTCATGCCTTTTTCTTATGAAATATATTAACAAACAAACTTATAAAATATGCTATAAAAAACTATTAGAGTAGAAAATATGTTACTAAAAAATTATTACAAGACCAACTTTTTGGAAAAAATATTTTATAATTTAAAAATAGTATTTTATATTTATAAAAAGAAGATTCGAACTTTTAGGTAACTAAAAAAATCGGACTTTTGGATTTTTTTATTAGGTTCCTTGATATCCGGGTTTAATAAAAATCCTGATCCAGATTTAATAATATAATCCTGCTTTAATAAAAATACTCATTTTTCCAGATTGATAAAAATTCTGTTCTCTCTGATACATGGAAAAATTAACTATCGCCATCAATCAAAGGACGGCTAACTATAACAGGTGGCGGTTAAAAAAATGTCAGCCAAACATCACTCAATTGCCATGTACATTTCATAATTTTTTTTTTCATTTTAGAATTATTATGAATGTTTTATTAAATTCTGAAAATTACTCCACGCTTTTTAAATTTTTCTCCATTTTAGGAATCAGAAGTCTGTTTAGAAGAAATTTGGGTCCGTTAACGAACCCTTCACAAAATATCTTTTCATAAAAACGGACCCTTCACAAAATAATTTATCTTTCAATCGGACCCTTCACAGATTTGTTTAGCTTCATTATTGTTTTGTTAATCTAATAAACCCTTCCGGGGGGGGGGGGGGAAAGACAGTTCGNGTTTCCCTAAGTTTAAATTCCAAATGTGGTATTCTAAGAAAATATTTCTACTTTTACAAACATCGTGTGCGCATTCATATAAATATTAAATCATAATTTTTTTGTAAATAAATAATTGATCATTTTATATTTATTCATAAAATTAATTAAAAGAATATTATGTAAATAAAAATTAATTTCTGGCAATTTTTTATAAAAAAAATATTATAAATTTAAGAATTGTTTAAGTTCACTTAATGCGTAACACATCAAAAGTGATACATTACTAAGTTGTGTTATTTAAAATATGTCAATTGAAATTAGTAAAAATGTGAGTGATTTTGTTTCCATTATTCGTCCGAAATTAATATTCTGTGTTGAGGAGTAGGGGAGAGTCGGGTAGCACCGCCCAGCGGGTACCCCCGCCCACTGTCAATTTCATGTGTATAGAATATTTTTTCAAGTCAATGGGCCATCGGACATTAATTGTTATATTAAAAAAAGATTATTTTCAAAGTTTCAAGTATTTATGCAGCTGGTAACATGGTAAACAATAGTTTTGAAAATATGTTGAATACAGTAGTCATGAAATTAAGAAAAATTGATTGAATGTTTCGATTAAACTTCATTTTAATACTAAAAAAATAATTTTTTCTATACATACAGCATTAAAGTATGTAGTCTTAAGTTTAATTTGCACAAAGAAAGAAGTTTGTATGTAAAAAATTGTTCTAGTAATTACAAATTTACAAAAAAATTGGATTTCGGGTAGCCCCGCTCACATGAATGTCGGGTATCACCGCCCAATTTTATTTCGTCGATAAATGTACGGTTGCAAAGATTATTATTTTATTGCTTCAAATTTGAATGTTATATGCATTTTTAACAACAAATATATGTTTTAATATTATATGAAACATAAATTTATATATTTAAAAATGAAAAATTAAATATTTTTAAAATGTAATTGATATATCCAAATTAAATTTAATATCAAGAAATCATAAATATTATGATAAGCTATTTGCTTACTTATTTATTTTCACTTATTTGTGAACGAATCAATCTACAGAAGCATTTGAATGCAATCAAAATACAAAGTGAATTTGTAATTTTATAAGAAGTATTTTATATTAAGTTTATAAGAAGAGATCAACCAAATAAGTTTATATTGAAAAACAACTATTGTTATTAATTATTGTTACTTAAATTAAATTATTTTCATTAAATATTTAATATAAATATATATTAATATTATAATATATTAATATACATTAATAATGATAAAAGGTATGACATTTGTTGTTATTAAATGATAGAATTCACTAAAAGTATATAAATATGTAATAAATAAAATAATTTTGTGATAAAAATGATAAATGAGGTTTATCTATTGTCAATA
Organism: Parasteatoda tepidariorum; assembly: GCF_043381705.1. Classification (NCBI taxonomy): domain Eukaryota; kingdom Metazoa; phylum Arthropoda; class Arachnida; order Araneae; family Theridiidae; genus Parasteatoda; species Parasteatoda tepidariorum. The sequence goes on along the minus strand of NC_092209.1, from coordinate 55,208,367 downwards.
CATTGGTCATTCTCATTTACACCTGAAAAAATAGCCAAAAAACACAATTTTTGTAACTGGGCGGGGCTACCCGACACATTTTGAAAAGAGCTGAAAAACATGTTTTTTTAAATTTCTATTTTTTTAAGTTTAACTATTCTTTTTTTGGTTTATTCTTTTTGCATTATTTAATTAGATGATAAAACAATAGAAACATACAAAAATGTTGATTATTACTCAGTATTATACAGAAATATAAGCAATACTCCTTAAGTGAGCGGGGCTACCCGACTCTCCCCTATAGGCTGAATACCAAATATTTGTATGTTGCATCTCCAATTTAGTATTAGCAATTGTTAGGCAGAATCTTGAATCCATTTACAATTAAAAAACTTCTTGAAAAGGTTTTCAGCAATTTTTGCAATATCAGGACCGTATTTCCACAAATTCACAAAATTAAAAATGCCTGCCCGCTGCCAGTAGCAAAATTTTTTACTTTTGTCTTAAGCTCCCTAATTTCTCTCTGTTCCGTGCCCTCGATCACCCCTCCCTCTGACAATGTTTCATCACATCTGAGGAAATCCAGCGCGTGGTTGCGTTACACGCCTACACATTATTCAAAAGCAATCAACTTTTATAATCATTAAAATGAAAGATGATTTTACAAGGTATCAGGTAAAGTTCTGGGTAAAATTTCCCTGCCTTTACCATTTTTTCCAGAATTTTATGTAAAAAATTCCAAAACTACTTGCTTTACAATTTTATTTTTGAAATTTACTAATTAGTTAAACATTAAAATATATTTAACTTTAAAAGCATATATGTTTAAACAATATTAAACGTTGCCTTACACTTTCATTAGAAATAAAAATTAAAATATAAACAATCGATTTACTGTAAATAAAATCGAATGAGATTTAAGATATCTATCGCAAAATAAATTATATATGTTTAAACAGTATTAAACGTTACCTCATACTTTTCACAGAAATTCGAAATTTCGGGAACTTAACCAGATCCCTAAAATCACAATTTTATTTTTTTAAATTACAATTCAAACAAGAGACAAATCTCGTTTAAAAAGTATTCCTTCGTAAAAAATATTTACTCGTTTTAAAAATATTCCTTCAAATGAAAAGTAACAGTGAAATCTAGTTAGTCAAAAATATTAGACAAGTGGTATTTAAAAAACTTCTAACAATTCAACGATAAGTTATCTTCTAGCATTTTTCAAAAAAAAAAAAAAAAAAAAAAAAAAANATAACAATGGGTGGAATTTAAAAAAAAAAAAAAAAAAAAATGGACTAACTAAATATATTTATTCATAAATACACATTAATTTAAATTATTCTTTTAAAAAATAAATATTTAGTGGCAAACTTTTTTTTTCATAAAACAGAAAAAGCAAGTTAACTATTATAGAAAAATAAAAGCTAGATATTTTGATCTTAAATTCGGATATGATTAAATATATCTATATTGTACAAGATTTTAAAGCTGTCTTTAAATGACAAGGGATTGATGAAAATCTTTAGACAAGAACTTAACAACTATTGCGTTCTCATGAAATGTTGAAATGTTCTTCAAAAAATATTGGAAGTAGTTAACTAGTTTTGAGAACTTAAAACTTTCTTTTATTAACTAAAATTTTACAGAGCAAGAGTCTTTAATCCAAAAAATTTATTGATTATCATATTCCATTAAAAAGTATGACAAATGAAGAAACGGAAAGCGATTTCGAATGAACACTATTCAGAGAATCATTTCCTTAAAATATTGTGTTATTTTCTTTCACTGTAAACTACTTAATTTTTAAATTATTTTACAGTAGTTTGAAAGTCATGCAAAATTTGAAAGATAAATTTAGCTTATGTTTAATAGTGAAAGAAGATAGATATTTTTAAAATTAACGAAGAATAAATTAAAATATCACTTAACAGAAATTTAAAGTAGTGAAGTTTAAAACAGCGATATAAAAATAAATCAACAGGCAACGAAAAGTTACACTCTCTGTTTTCTGTGCAGTGAAAAAATAAATAAGTATATAAATATTGCACGAATATTTTATCAAAAAAGGATATTATATTCAAAAGACCACAGTTAGAAAAAAAACAATTATGCGATTACGTTTAAAAACTGTTATTAGAATCATTCATTTAAAAAATTGTGTTATTTTCCTTAGTTCAGATAATTTTACAACAATAATTTGAAAGTTAATTTTAACGCATTCTTAATAGAAAATGTAAAAGAACGTTAATGCAAATTAAAGTAAATAAATAAATAAAATTTAAGCTAATAAGATATAAATAAATCAGAGAAGAGTATTTTTTTAGACAGTAGAAAAACAAACATTCATTTAAATGTTATTGGGAAGAATGTTTATTCAAAAAGAGTATTGATGCAAAAGTGATTGATGAGAAAGTGCATTGAAGCATCTTACAAAAGATGGCCAAAAAAAAAAGGAAAACGATTTTAACTAAATGTTATTTACAGAATCGTTTGCTTAAAAAAAAAGATCTTTTTCCAAAATATATAATTTCAAATTATTTTAAAGAAAGTTGACAATAATACATTTTTAATAGAAAATGAGGAAGCAAAATTTTAAAATGAGAAAAATAATTTTAAATTTAAAATTGCAAAAACAAGAAAAAATAAAATTTAAAAAAATTTTAATATCATTGCAAGAGACTTTTTCATCAGAATTGCTATATCATGTTTATTTCAAAAGTTAATACCAGAAAACATTTTCGACTGAACGTTGTTTTTCGATTTGTTTACTTTAAAGAAATATGTCTTTTTCTGCTTTAAACTGCAAAATTTTAAATCATTTTACACCAATAGCATGGAAACTGTGCAAAATTTGGAAAGCAACTTAAACATATTTTTAATAGAAAATGTGCACGCAAAGTTCTGAATTTCTTTTAAAATAATCTTAAATTTAAACTTGCAAAACACCAGAAGGTAATTTAAACAAATAAAACAAAAAGAAATCAATGGGCAACAAAGAGTTAATATTTTTCCAGGCAGTCGACAAAAAGAAGAAAGACATCCATTTTTTTAAGAAATTACAGATTTTCTCCACGCGCGTTTAAGATACAACACTTGTGCGCAGAATATTAACACAGGCTAAGACAAAAACAACTAAGATAAACACAAAAAAAGACAAACGTCCTACACGTCATAAAACTTAGAGTCTCCATTTTGAAGATATCCTTCTCCAACTTTAGCAGTCCACGAGAAGACTTTTTCCCCAAAAATTAGCAACACCGATTTGCTCTATTTCAGGCAGGCAATCGTTCTCGATATCGGTAGTAGAGAAATCGACGTCACCACTTGCTGTCCCCCCTTCTCTCTCCGCCTCTCAAAAGTTAGGAAGCGTGCACCCATACATACCCTCCTCCGTTCGCCACTGCTTTTATCAATTTGAGCACAAACAAGGCCACGAACTGCGTGTAAGAGCTGAGTTTCTCGGCGGAGCGTAGAAACAGGTTTTTTCCTTTTTGTCCAACTCAATGAAGGAGGATTGGAAAAAACGGCTTTGGAGAGAAAGAACTATCTTTTCTAACGCTTTCCTTCTAATCTTCCTTAGTATGTACTAAGCTTTTTGGAAAAACAGCGTCGACATACCAGGCTTGTGAATCGACTGAGCTGCTACTTAGAAAAACTAAGAATGTGAAAAATTCACCAAAAGAAGGACAATCTAAACTCGATGTTATTTATATAAAACTAAAGATTTAATATGTGTGGTACAAAATAGAACTAGTATCGAGCTCTAAATAATAATTAGCAGCAACTCTTAATATTTGGATATAAATTCCTCATTTCCTTCCAAGAGATAGATCAAATCTAAACTCATTAAAAGTTATTTATGTAAAACTAAAAGTTTATTAAGTGTGATACAAAATAGAATTAGTATAAAACACTGAACAATAATAGTAGCAACTCTAAATAATATTTCAATGTAAATTCCTCATTTTCTTCCAAAAGATAAACCAAATCTAAATTCAAATAAAGTTATTTATGTAAAACTAAAGGTTTAATCAATGTGATATAAAATTTGTTATATATTTTCTATTAGCAATAGAACCCAGCTCTAAATAATAACTGTAGCAACTCTTAATATTTATGATATAAATTCCTCATTTCCTTCCAAGAGATAAATCAAATCTAAACTCATTAAAAGTTATTTATGTAAAACTAAAAGTTTATCAAGTGTGATACAAAATAGAATTAGTACCGAACTCTGAACAATAATAGTAGCACAACTCTAAATAATATTTTAATGTAAATTCCTCATTTTCCTCCAAAAGATAAACCAAATCTTCATTCAAATAAAGTTATTTGCGTAAAAATAAAAGTTTATTCTGTGTGATATAATATAGAATTACATATTTTCTTTTAGCAATAGTATCCAGCTCTGAGCGATAACAGTGGCAAATCTTAATATTTGGATATAAATTCCAAATTTCCTTCCAGAACAAAAATCAAATCTTAACTCACTAAAAGTTATTTATGTAAAACTAAAGGTTTAATCAATAGGATATAAAATGGGTTATATATTTTCTATTAACAATAGTATGCAGCTCTAAATGATAACAATAGCACTCTTAATATTTATGATACAAATTCCTCATTTTATTGCGAGAGATCAAAACTAAACTCACTAAAAGTTATTTATGTAAAACAAAAAAGTTTATGAAGTGTGATGCAAAATAGAATTAGTATCGAACTCTGAACAATAATAGTAGCAACTCTAAATAATATTTGAATGTAAATTCCTCATTTTCATCCAAAAGATAAACAAAATCTAAATTCAAATAAAGTTATTTACGTAAAACTAAAGGTTTATTCTGTGTGATATAATATAGAATTACATATTTTCTTTTAGCAATACTATCCAGCTCTAAGCGATAACAGTGGCAGCTCTTAATATCTGGATATAAATTCCTGATTTTCTTCCAGAAGAAAAATCAAATCTAAACCTTCTATTAAAGCAATAGTATCCTGCTCTAAATAATAACAGTAGCAACTCTTAATATTTATGATACGAATTCCTCATTTACTTACAAGAGAGAGATCAAAACTAAACTCGCTAAAAGTTATTTGCATGAAACTAAAGATTTATTCTATTTGATACAAGATATAATTACATATTTATTCTCAATAATAGTACAAAGCTCAAAACGATAACAGTAGCAATTATTAAAATTTGAATATTAATTCCGTATATTTTTCCAATATTTATTGAAAAAATAAATTCCTTATATTTTTCCAATAAAACTGATCAAATAAAGAAAGAAAAAGGAAAAGTTATTCTTGATTCATTCTGTAACTTTAATCTAAATTTTGAACATAAAAACAGCTTTACTACACCAGATTTAAATATTAAATATTTTTTAGAAGATTTAATATTGACAAAAGATAATGTAAATATGGTATTAGATATTTAAATTGAGTTATTAAACATTCTTTGAAAACTTTTTGCTTTAGTTTTTTACATTTTTGTCAATACACTAATTGGAATCTAAAACGGGTATTTTTTTTTCTTCGAAAAACTGATATTGACAAAGAGCTGATGAGATTTTTTTTATCAGAAAAGAATTAAAATTATATTATTTTAAAGATTTACATATATATACATGGAAATTAAAACCTAAAACAGTATTTAATGTTTCAATTATTATTATTTAATTTTAAAAATCATTGATTAGGTCATTTTAAATGTTCGTCATCTCCAATTTTAAAACTCAACAGTAAAAACAACTACATTCATACTAAAATCCTTATTTTCTATCATTTAAGAGGATTAAGTTAAAATAATAAAAATTTCCTACATAAATTATAAGTTGACGTCGTTCATAAATCAATAATTATAATCCAATGAATATTATTAGTTTTTTTTTAAACCGTAAATAAACAGCATGTGCTCATACTCATTAAAAAAAAAGTTTTCTAATAAACAAAAAAAAAAAAAACAAGCAAAACAAAATGAAGAAAATAAATTGGTGGGAAAAACATATGTTTAGAAAGTTTATAAAAAAAAAAGAAAATTAAAAAAAAAAAAAGAAAAGACTTCTATAAAAATATTTAAAACACCAATAATAGTTAGAAAGTGCGCATTAAATTTAATTTTTTCTTAGTAGTTATTTCACCTCTTTTCTCTAACTTGAAACCACGTTGTGAAAAATACGATTCTTAGTTTTCGATCAGAAAATAAAATAAAGGCATAAAAGATTCATTGTTCATGAAGATAGAATGAACAATAGATTTATCCCCATTTGATGGGTTTTTCGTCTACACTATTTGAATCTTTTGTCTGGAGAATGAACGAAATCTAACAAATTTTCAACATACTTCTTATCTTAGCAAATTCTTTAATTTAAGTAATATATAAGGTGAAATTTGTAGCACGAAACTCAGCGTTAGTTGTATTATATAAGTGCATTATAAATTATGCATTATTTATTGTTCTCCCTAAGCGTTTTTTGAAGGGCGGCCCGCCCGACTTGCCCTTTTATCCCAATAAATGCGCCCTCTTTGCACTTTTTGTAGAAGCCTAGATCCCCTAAAAACACTGCCTTTTTATTCAGAAACCACTTTGACAAAAAAATAATTCATTATTTTTAAATAATTACACACCAGTAAAATTATCTGTGTTTATAGGTTATATTCTGTTTAATACTACATAATACACTAATTAATAATCTGTTTAATACTACATAATAATCTGTTTAATACTACATAATACAACTTTGTTAGGATTATTCTTAATTGGTTAAATTTTTACAAGTATATTTTTTTTCAGAGGAAATATAAAAAAAATTTTTTTAGTGATTTTAATTATTAAAACTATTTCTAAAATAAATGCCTGTTTTTGAAGAAAAAAAAATCCATTTTTAAATGTTGATTTTCTCATAATTTTCAGTTTAAATTATAGAAAAAAGCTCTCAAGCTGTTTATAAATTAATCATATTTTGCTAGTTTATTTTATTTATATATTTATTTACTTTTTGAAAAAAGAAATATGCAGAGATTGCCTTTTAGCATGCCTTTAATTATTTTTATAAACTGCAATTTTTTCTCTTATTTTGATAATGAAAGAGAATTGGCATTTGAAATATATTCACAAAGTAGTATGAGAGGCTTATTTATAAATTTCTAAGCATAAAATTAAGTCATTATATAATATTACACATTTTGATAAATATTTACGATGTTAAATGAGTGCCCTTTCGAAACTCAAAGTGCCCTTTTCAGTGAGAAAGCACCCTGCCCTTTTCTATTCCTTTGGAAATGGCTGCATTATTTCTTCTGATCATAATAAAATAATAAGATGCTAATGTAACCATTTTGTAGTTTGCGAAAACTACGTTAACGTTAAATTTGATGCGTATTCTGGAAATAATTGGAATCCTAAAAAAATTAAGGAATTTTTAATGACGTAAAATCTTAAAATTTCATTTTTTTTCTATTGATATTTAGATCATTAGAGTTTAAAGAAACTTCTCAAATTATTTACTAAAACTTTCGAACGATTATTTCCGAATTTTGACAAAACCACAGTTTTTCCCTTATACACACACTCCCTCTTCACAATTTTCGCTTTTCTTTTTTCAGGCTATTATTAGTGGAACGGTTTGATACGTTTACTAAAAATTTTCCTGAAAAAAAATTTTGATTTTTCGTAGATAAAGATTTTTCATAATATCCAATCTGGTAATTTCATTACTTTATTGATAACTGGCCATAGTGTCCTAGAAACTTGACCTTCACAGTACAGGTCACCGGTAATAGAAGATTAAAGGGGGAGAATATGCACCCCAACTATGAGTCACTGATAAAGAGGAATTTACATGGCTCTGGAAGTCATGAATCTGAGTTAAGAATTTCAGAGAAATATCAGGATATTTTGAGAGCGATATTTTACTTAGTATAAAAGCATATAATTTGGTGATTTGTGAAATAACATAAAATGTTTAAAAAAAAAAAAAAACACTGAAAAAACAATGCGTCGAAACAGAATTTCAAAATGACTACAATTTAAGCAAAATGAAGATTTGAATAATTATTTATTTTATCACGATGAAAGTTTTAAATTTATACAGAAGAAACAATTTTATTTTAAATAAAGAATTTCATATTTTGCTTTAAACGCTTTTTTCCTTCCTTCTAAAAATTTTTGTAATTTGAGACCTAATATTTCATTTGATGAACATATAAAACAGAGAACAGTACAGAGAAGTAAAATTTTCCTCCATTTTATTTCAAACTCACAAGAAAAAAAAATTATAAATTTTATCTACTTTGTCTGAAAAATAACTATTTTCATATTCTTCATTTTATTTTATACAGTATTTTAAAATCTATATTTCATATTATTTAAGAGTCTGTATGAGAATTCATAATTAACAGTATTAGTTACAAGAATAAATATGCTGTTTGAAATTGTGAAGTCAATAGTATGTGATTTGTAGTATGCATATGTTTAGTGAGTAATTTGTTAATTTAGAAGTTGAAGTATTAATATGACTTGATAATGAAATTTTAACAATTCTTTAGATATTTACAAAATTAGGTTTTACTAAATTAATTGGAGTAAAACAATTAAAAATTACTGTTATTTTGATTTTAAAAAAAACAATTAGAAATTAATTTTTACAAAAACTTTTTTAAAAATATATTAAGTTGGAAAACAATGCTATTATTACTAGGTAGCAATTACTTTTTTTCGTAAAAGAAAGGTATTTAAAAAAAAAAAAAAAAAAAATCCAACCTATTTTTTCCGGAGTAACTTCTCTCATGTTTATTTTTTCCCCCTCATCCTAGATTACAATATCTCAAACATCATGAATCGAGAAGAGTCAAGTGTTACATACTAAACTATTTTCTGTATAATATTCTATTTAAATTGCATTAAAATTAAAAAAAAAAACGTGTGCAGAAAAATAAAAAATATATAATAAAGAATTAATAAAAATAAAGAATAAATCATCTACTAATCTAATAATTAAAATTTACTACCTACTATTTGAGATTAATTATTCTATCTCTAAGATCACCTAACTGAAAAAGTTGGAATTGTTTCCTATTATTTTTTTTTATTTTCTGAACCAAAATTTAATTAATGCGTATTAAAATTTAAAAAAGAAAAATAAGTTTACAAAAATAAAGGACTAACTACTCTATTTAAAAGATAAAACGGAAAAATTTTCAAATTTTCACACTTAATTACCTTGAAATAAATGAGAACAGAATAATTTGTAATACTTATATTTCAAATCTTTTAACATTTTAGAAACTTCACGAAATATTTTAGAAAAATAATATTTAAAATGAACTAAACTTTGGTTCTTTTTTCATTTACTTTGCTACTGAAGTTAAACGCCGATTACAAATAATTGAAATTCAGTATCAATTATATTCTTTAAGCTTATTAACAAAATAATAATAATAAATAAATTAAGAAGATCAGTTGTAGAGATTTAAAAAAAAATATTCTAGAAAGTTGCTTCTAGAATAAATATACTTGAAAAAATATTCCAATTTTAAGAAGTTACTTACAAATTAGTTTCATTTATTGCAGATCATCTTAATAATGAAGTTGTTGTATACAAACAAGCAACCTTAATAAATTTTTAAACGTCAAATTTTGCATGTAACTACTTTAAGACTATACTCCTCAATTGTGCAATAATTCTTAAATTAACAATCAAAGGCAGTCTTAAATGGGGGGAAATAGGATATTTCTCCCATCTTATGATATAAAATGAAAGAAATTTGCTCTAATGATTAAAAAAAAATAATAATGAAATGAAAGGTCTATAAGCATGTAGGAAGCAAAACTTAAAATTAAGAATAAATTTTTAACTTTCTAAAAGAATAATGTTATAGGAACAATTTGTTATTAAAAGCCAGACATACTCTTGCAAATGTTAACATTGCATATTTAATTTTCTTATAAGAAAAATAAATGATATTTGAAAACTATTAATTAAAACATTAATGCAAGAAAGATTAGACACAAAAAAAAAACACCTATATATGTAAGCCACTCAGAATGTTGTCCAGTCAACAATTGAAAAAAAAAATGTAAGCCTACAACACTGTCACAAAAAGAGAACACAGTTTGCCACAAGAAGATTGTAATAACTGATGAAGCTTAAACCCTGTTATTTATCCTCAACTAAAAAATAGTTAAAATAAATAGCGTAGGCATTTCCTACTGTTTGTATTATTTCTTTAGGAATTAACTTAAATCTTAAATATATTTTGTTTCTGTTTAAAAATAATCAATATTATTTCCTAATGTTGTAAAGCTTATAGTTATTATTTTATAACTTAAAATCTTAATATATCTTAAGAGATATTACCAAATCCTAAAAGAATTTACCAAATCTAAAAAGAATTTACCAAATATCTTAAAAGAATTTACCAAATATCTTAAAAGAATCTACCAAATATCTTAAAAGAATTTACCAAAAAGAAAAATATTGAAATTATAAATAAGATTTTTAAAAATTTTAATTACAAATTAACATAATATTTTTATTTTATTTTTTAATTTTCATGGGTGATGATTGTAAAAATAATCATAGGAGAGTTTTTCTCAAATTTAAAAATTCAAAATATGAGAAATGGCAGAAAAGAATTTGCAAGAGAATTCAAGGTATGTTCATTTTTATCAAATAAATATATCCATCATTCAACGATCAACTTTTTCAAAATATGGAAATCAATATACTTGAAAACAAATATTTATTTTGTGAAAAAGAAAGATACTTTAGTAAAATGGCTTAAACCAATGGTAGTTGACATTTTTTTTCTCTTTTATTCTTTTAATTTGTTTGAAACAGGCTAAGACATCTTTTAACGTTTTTAACTTTCCTTATTTTTGTTACACCAAACTGCATAATTTAATTTTAAAGATTGATCTATTTCTTTAAACACAACTGCCTGTTAATACGTAATTGGCTCGAATGATTAACATTCTTTTAGAATGACTTAAATCTTTTTATGAGACTCTTAAAATCCATTTATTATGAGTAATTGAGTATATGAAGTAATGATATAGATGGTTATGAATTGGTTTAAATCTGCCTGCTGATACTTATTTGGCTCTAATGATTAAAGATTTTTATTATAAACTTCATTAGAGTTAATTGAGTTTATGTGTTGATACTTATTTGGCTCTAATGATTAAAGATTTGTATTATAAGCTTCATTAGAGTTAATTGAGTTTATGAAGTAATGATATAGATGGTTATGAATTGGTTTAAATCTGCCTACTGATACTTATTTGGCTCTAACGATTAAAGATTTTTATAATAAGCTTTATTAGAGTTAATTGAGCTTATAAAATAATGATATAGATAGCTAAAAATACAGTGATTTAAAGCTAACTATCAGTTCAAATTTTATCTAAGAGTGAAATTAATGGAAGCTACTAAAATCCTTTTGAGAACTTTGTTCTAACGTTAATAACTATGTTTTGTTTTAAACTATGTTTGTTAAATCAGACAATTCAAATGGTTTTTTACTTTGAAGAAATGATCTAGGCAATTGAAAATCATTTGATTTTTTTAAAAATCATAGTTTTAAATCAGAACTTAATTGATTATTCTTAAATATTAATAACATCTGAAATTGTATATGATAGAAATGATTTTTATTTGGCTGAAAAATCATTGAAAGGAACTAGTAGTTGGCAGTGATGTAATGATTAGTTTTGGTTTAAAACGAAGTTCCATCATTTTTTTAAAAAAATAAATCTGAAACAGCGACACTTTTAATTTTTGCATTTTATGCAAAGCAGCTTTATAACTTTACAAGTTGATTGCATGAAACTAGAAATTTATAAGTAACTTATAAATGACACAAACTTAATTAAAATTATCAATTTTCTACTTTTGAACAAAGCTGAATTGTTTTGCTTCAAAACAATTTAAAGCAGATTTAGAAAAATATAGTTATTGATTTATTATTATTATTATTAATGTATTTACCTATTTTTTATTATTATTATAGGGTGAGACAAGACAGGATATGAACAAGTATGGAATAGTTAAAGAACATTGAAACAGTTATTAAAAGTCCAGATATTTGAAAAAAATTCCTGGTTTTCAACTTAAATGATGGTTTTAAGAAGCTTGTTTTAGATTTTACTTTCAGCACTGAATGTATAAAACCAAATCTTAGAAACTAACACAAGAGAATTTTGTTAGAAAAAAAATTAAGTAGTTTATATTAAATAATTACTTTTAGCAGCACGCTTTTTAGTCAGATTTATCTTTAGTATCAAAATTGTGAATCTTTTAGTGAGAATATAATAAGACAAAAAGTATATTACACAATTGGCGATTATCATTAATATTCTTGTAGCTTATTATAAAGAATATTATAAATAGAAATGTCTTTAGAAGATGCCAGCTTACAGCCTATAATGTCAATATCAAATTTTTGCTAAAAATTTTCAATCGTACTGTAAATATTAATAAATTCAAATGAAATATTTCCTCTAAAATATTTGTATGTATTCAAGTTATTTTTCTGCGGAAGCTACCATTTTTTCTGGAATTAATTCCGCATGGAAAATTTTTGTTTGTGATAAATTTTAAAGAGCATTTTTAAAGCTAAAGGACCATTACTATATATATTGAAACAATACTATATATATTACTATATTATATAGAAATAACAAATTCATACTAATATTATTCACAATACTCTTTAGTATTCTGTGAAAAAGATATCCATTTTAAGGAGGTAAAAAAGTACCTACTAGTTGTTAAGACTTGTTAGCTAATAATATGCAATAGCTACAAGTCAGCTGATTTATCAAAACCCTTTCCTCAAATTTTTTCTTTCACTTCTGTTTCATTACTGTCTTTAGATTTGGCATTATTTGCCTTTTGCAAGATCCTACATTAATTTTAAATTTAATTTGATTTTTAAATTAAATTTGACTTTAGATTTTTATTGATTTATGATTGACATTGAATGAAATGGAATATAAAATGCTTTTTTTTAATGTTTATTATATTTTAAAATTCTCAACTTTGATAAGGAATATATACTTATTCAGTTATACAAATAAATTAATTTATTTTTCAGTTAATTTGAAAACTGAGATTTAAATATTTAATAAAGAAAAGGTGCTAACTGATTATTATAAATGAGACTTACTTCATTATTTAGCAGTAATATTTACTTAATCACTATAAAATAAGTAAATAGCCCATTAAAACAAAAAATTTAACTTTTTTTTTTAAAGTTTTAAAAGAATGTACAATGGAAGAAAAGTATTCTTATATAGTCTTTAAAAACAGGAATTTCCCCAAATTTTTACACAGTTCAAATTAGCTTAATCACCATGTAAAACATTTCCTGACTACTGGAAAAATGCCCTCTCCTGGAATTAAATCAGCATATTAACCACTTGGTTAATATGCTGAATGTCAATTGAACCAATTGAATGTCAATTAAATGAATGTTCATTAATATGTTGAATGTCAATTGTTTAGATATAAAAAATACCTGCATTCATTACTGCAAAGTAAAGTAGTTCCTCACACTAATGTATGAAGAGACAGAGCATTTAAAAGAAACATTCCTGCGCATTCATGTTTTCCTTTTTAGTATTCAAACTTTTTCAACACTGTTGATCTCAAATGATCTCACTACTGATCCATAATTATGTAACATATGACATTTTAATTTAATTCAACCCTTTATCAGCCAATTATTTTAACCACTCTCTCAAATGTCTGTCTTAGTAAGTGCAGCCAGTTGATTTGCATCTGCAATGCTCTAACTATACTTCGCATGTTACACGAAAATGAGTCTAGTTTTAAGAAATATAATGTGATTTTACAGCTTTCCTTTTATCGTAAGCATCGAAGTTAATTACAGGATAAGGCACCAAAAAAACCTACAAGAAGAGAATCATAACTCCTGGAAAATTGGCGAAAATGAACTAATTTTTAATTACATTGTATTATTTCTACCCAAGTCTAAATAGTTTAAGGTGAGTGATAGTAGCCTGGAGAAGGAAGTCGGGGCCCGGGGAAAACTCCTCAATGATATACTTACGATAAAAGGAGTGCATTTAAAAAACAGTACAAAATAAATCTATATAACAAAAAAGAAAAAACATTTCGAAAAACATGAATAATAAAAACTGGAATGCACAGTTTAAAATTATTTTTATGTCAATTTAAAAAGAAATTATTTATTTTTTCCTTAAATGCAAACAACATTTACATTTATAAGTTGTCTTCCTCTTTCAGCGTTTAAAAATCCTTAAATTTCGTTATTGAAATTATTTGGAAATATTTTTTTCTTCAGATATTTTCTTTGAAACAAAAATATTGATTGATTAAAATACCAAATTTAGTTTTGTAACAAAAATAATATCAATAAATGTAAAGATTAGTGTACTTAGACTTCCGTCTGATGAGTCGCTTTTGATAGTATACCTGGGGCCAATGCCCCTTTGGCCCCCCTCTTCATACGCCATCAATTGGAGAACAAATAGTCTCAGTATACGCTCAGAGCAAGTATACGCTATTTGCTTGCCATTCCATTGGCATTAACAACTGCTTTAGCTTTCAAACATAAAAATTTTGTCGGCTTATAAACTTATATTTTACCATTAGACATAGGAATGCATAAGCTGCAGTTTAGAGGCCAAAATGAAGGCATTGAATGATCTATATGCAGACTCCTTATCTTGAAGCCCAAAATGAATTGGAAAATCTTATATATTTAGAGTAAGAAATTTCGTAATTATTTATCAAATTAACTTCAATAATCTTTGACAAAAATACTGAAATTATATATTTTTTAAAAAAATAGCATTTGAATTCTACTTTTCTATTAAGAAACATCTATAATATTTTTAAAACAAGTAGTTCAAAGATTCTTTTATGAATCATAATAGAAAGTAATACAAAGTTAAAACCTGCAAAAATTTAATTTCTTGAAACAAGACAAAGTATTTAAAACTTCTATTTTTTTTAATTTGAAAACATTTTATGCTTAATAAATGTTATTTTAGGATAACTTTTTAAAAATATTTAAGACGCATATTGTTCATATTACAATACTGAATAAGAGATCAGCATTTCAGTTGGTTTAGATTTGATATAAAATTAGGTATAGATATATTTTTTACGGCCCTCTTCCAAAAAAAGGTTTTTGCACCCCTAACTAATTTAAGATTTGAATTATGAATTTTATAAGGTATTCATACAAAAAACTTAAAATCATAAACTTTATGGTTTTTAAATCTTTTGTAACTTTAATCACATATTTCAATGCTTTACGGAAACTCATCTTATGATTAGGCCTATAATTCTTCGCCACAAAATGAATTAGTGAGTTTATCGAACAATGTTTGAAAAGAACAAATTCCCAACAGAGAGACTTTTACAAGGAATAAAATAAGAGATTGTTTAAATTAAGATAGTTTTCATTAGGTAGATATTTAAATTCCATTAAAAAACAAAGACAAGGGTCTATTTAAAATAATTGCTCTTATTAAAATCCTTCATAAAAGTGGAAATATCAACAACAAAAAAAACCAATTGCATAAAAATTGCAGCTTTCATAATCAAAAGTTTCTGAAAAATTACTGATGAAACCAGACGTTGAAATAGAAATGCATGCCAAATACATCAAATATCATTAACTTTCAATAATTTCTGACTTTTAAAAACAGCAATTCATAAAATAACACCATAAAAAAAGAAAATTTACCTAATGTTATATTCAGGATAACACGAAATACAGGGCCTTAAAATAACAATGATTCCGCTAGACTTTAGAAACTCAAAGTCCTCATGGCCAAGGACATCATAAATTTTTAGATCCCTTTTAACTAAACGTGTGCTCCTATTTAAAAAAATGAATTCTTTACACCTTAATTCATCTATAAATATGCCTATTCCTAATTATTCTATCTAATGATACACAAAAAGATGAATTTATTTAGAGTTACATTTGAACAATTGCAATTTTTAATTACGACTGATCAAATACCTGCATCAAGAAAAATCAACTACCTAATACGATACTCTTAATTTTCTTCTTAAAAAAATTATTATTTTAATTTTCTCTCTTGGCTACTAATAAATAAAAAAAGAATATATATATGTTTATAAACCTTAGGGTCATAATTTTAGAATATAATTTGGGTTATAATATGTTATGAATGCCGACCAGCCTGCACAGGGGTTAGGGAACTGGCCTTGCATCACAAAGGTTCTGGGTTCAAATCCCGGGCAAGGCATGGATGTTCTTTCATTCTCTGTACTATCTGTCCTTACTGTGGGAGCGACATTGGCCCACCTAATATGGTGCCCCTGAAAGAGTGGTCAACAAATCTGCCCTTCAGATGCCTGTATGACCTAGGTCATTCTCCAGGTGGGCAATGAAAGAAAAAATTTTTTTATGGAATTACAAGTCTCCTAAGTCAGGTAACAACTTATTTTTGGCATATTTATCACTTTAGAATGCATAAGCAGTATTACTGCAGTAAATAACCCTTCGGATTACATTGCTTGTTTACTAAACTACCAAGAGCTGAAGTTGTATTTTGTAAGGAATGTACTTTAATTATTCCCAGTATTACAAATACACAAATTATTAACTAAAATTAAATCATTAATTATGAATTAAAAAATATCTTATAATAGAATTAAATATTTAAAATTTATTGATATCAAACATAAACTAATTTGAGCAATGTTAATACACATATATTGTTTTTTATCATTTTTTCAACAAAAAAAAATATGCATATGTAAAATGTTTTACCAACATTTTTTTTTAAACTTAATATTTACTACAAAAAAAATTACACAACAGAAGAAACAACATATAGAAACACTTTTTAAAAAATGGAAACTATTCGAAAATATAAATATTCTGCAAAAAGTGTACACTTACATTTTTTTTTCTTGCGCTTCTGGAAAAATATCCTGAGTACTTAACATATTTAAATACCAAATTGGTTCATTAAACAAAATAACCTGCAAAATTAAACAAAATATTAATTGCATTTTAAAAACAAGAATTGTTAATCAATTGTTCAACAAATGTTTAAATAAAAAATTATTTCTAGGTCAAAAATATTTAAATAAATATTAATTAAGAATAAATGCTAATATCATAAATAATACAATGAAAGTTAGGAGAGATAGCAGAAAGGCTAGACACAGCTGTTATCCTTTTTTTTTTTTCGTAATAAAGCAGCAACCTAGTTATTTCCCACCAAGATATTAATTTCTTTTTTGACAAGTATGAGCCTTTTTTTTTCTTTATTCTTTCATTAAAGGAAATATAAAAATCAAAACCTGAAAGAACTTAAAATCCATCCAAATACTATAATATAAATCTTTACTGATCTTTAAAAGACATGAATATTTAAACTATTTAGTCAATAGAAAATAAAAGCATTTGTAAAAGGTGATTGTTATTGCCCCTCTTCCTTACCTAAATTATTTTTAAACAAACTTAAGTATTATCAAAGAAATTTTTGCACAAAGGTTTAATGATAAATTAAAATAGTAAGTATAAACCATGAAAAAAGAGAACTAAAGAAATAATAAAAATACTTTAATAATACAACATAAAGTTGTGAAAATAGTGGAAACTATTATAATAATATACACTACACCAGTACAAAATTTCTTTATTACCAAAGAAAATTTCCAAACTCACAGATTTCATAAAAACAAATATTTTTTATAAATTTAATAAATTATAAAAGAATATTTTATTTTTAAAAAGTAATAAAAATGATAAGAACTCATTTTAATAATTATTCTTGATGTAGACGTCAAAAGTTCTCACAGGGAGAGTGATTCAATTGCAATAAATATGTTTAGCCCCTCCCACTCTTAAAAGATGAAGTAATTTAGCAGGAGAATATCGTTTACTTATTTAAAAATAAATAAAAAAAGGTTTAACTTTCAAAGAGAATTCATAGAAATTCGTATTAAATATGGGAAATGATACTTATCTTAGATTAATTAAGAACACAGAGAAATTAGACAGTCATAGAAAACAACTTATCCGAATGATAAGTGAAACAAGATAAGTCATCATTTTAAAATACAATTTCACGTAAAATGTTATCAGAAGTGCTAATATAAATTTTATAATTTAACACCATAAACTTTTTAGTGCAAACAGAAGAATAAAAACTAATTTATGCAGTAATGATAACTAAAGAGTAAAGATGCCTTCACTGCTGGGCACTCACATAAGAAGTGTTCCGTGAAGAATTGGAAAGATAACAATTGCACTCATTTACGCAAAGGTAGTAAATAGATAATGAAATACATTTAAAAATGGTATAGAACATCGATAGAACTTACAAGAATCATAAAACTTACTTTAAATCCAACAAATTCAGGATAATTTCGCAATTTATAAATAAAATAAAAACAACAATTTCGTAACACATATCAACCCTGCTCCGTTTACTCGCTATCTAACTTGGCTTGGCGAAAATAATAGCATCGTTGTCATAATAGGGTTGCAGGCGAGAAGACATTAATGCCAACGCATCGCCAATATCCTCTTGCCTGTGGAAACTAGTTTGGTGAAACGAGTTCGTTTTGATATTTCACTGCTCAGCTCTTTTACTATAAGTCTTTATATAAAATAAAAGATATGATTCGCACTTTTTCTTAGTTGAATGAGTTTTCATCTTTGAACTTGAGAGATTTATTCGTTCGAAAATTCAATGTCACTGATGTAATTATTTTAAACCCTATCCTACGGAAGTTTTTAAATAAAAAAGAAACATCCGGTCCAAAATTGTGCTCTAAAAATATAAATATATAGATTTTCAAACTGCAAACACACACACACAGATATATATATATATATCCTAGTTGGCATGTTTTACAACACCGTTTGTTATTGCCTTTTATGTAACATAAGTTAGCAGGTTTTGGTTTTGCACTTGGTCATGTTTGCATTGACAACAAAGAATTTTAGTTTTTTTACTTACATTTAGAAATCGAAATAAATATGGAACAATAGTTTTAACTTTTGAGTTCCAATGGCCAACAAAAATTTGCTTTTCAACAAAAGTCTTCTTTGATTCTGAATTCGCTTGTAATTTTCAATACCAATTTCAAAATTAAAATTCACTTTCCTTCTTTTTCATGATATTTTTTTACATAATGTTATCAGATAATATGTAAACGAAATTTCAACATATTCTAATATTGTTAACTCATACATTATATTTGTATCCCCTTACAAGCAGCAATTAGATGAAAAATAATTCTGTACGAGGTAAAAAGTTTTTAGTACTAGCAATATTTACGAAAAAATTTTACGTCTCAAATTTTTTCTACCTGCTTTCTTCTATTTCGAACCTTTACAAGATAGTGAATTTTTAATATTCAGAAAAAATCAGCAATTATGACGTTATAACTTTAAATGATGTTGCCACCAAGTTTTCTCTTATTTGAGATTTTTTTTTCCGTTTTAAAATCTTACGCAGATGCAAAATTTTCTACGAAAAAAAAAACGAAAAAATTTTTAGCTCACGTAATACTTTATTTCGAGAAATAATTTAGTCTATCTTCTACAACAAATTTATTTATTTTAAGTTTAAATCTACACATATTGGATTGCCATCTACTTGCGTCATAGAACATTCAAATTAAATCAAGTTTGGTACATAAATTTCTTGTTTCAGCATGTCTAAATTTTATTTCTTATTAAAAAAAAGTCCTTGCTCCATTTTTAATAGTTATAAGGTCATTTTTTTATGCAAGAAATAAATTAAATTCATTTCAAACTCTCAGATTTAAAATAAAGAATGCAAACAAAGTTTGAGAAGAAAGAAAAAGTTTATACATGTCAAAAGAAAAGTTCTGTAATTTTATATCACTAATACTGTGCTTAGTAGTCAGTTTACCATAATGAAGCTCTTTAACTTTATAATAAATGTTTTCTTTGAGTGTTATTTTAAGTTTCCATTTTATATTTCAAAAATGCGAATTGTTAAGATGTAGGTCTAATCGAAACTACGAAAATTATCTTAAAACTGTTGCGCTCTTTTTAGCAAATATATGTTCAATATCTGGCGTTAATCTAGACTTAATGTAAAAATTTTCTGTTATTGTTATTTCCTTGAAATAATGAAAACTCTAATTAAACTAACAAAATTTAGTGAATTTGTGAAAACCGGGTCCTGTTTTTGTGATTTGTAAAAAATATCAGAAACCAATACAGATTTTTTTGGGTTGGTTGGGAAAAAAAACTACTCTTTTTTCTGAATCTAAAATGGGGAATGGGATTAGCCCTGTTTTTGAGAAAAAGAGAAAAGAAGATTCTGTTTCTGTGAGGGAGATAAAATCCAAAAAAAAGAAGAAAAAAACACAAAAAACATGTCTCTTGGGGACGTTTTGTTTTAAATTTATGAACTTTAGTTCATAAATTTAAAACAAAATTTATGAAAATTATGAGATCATCGATTCCATTTTTCGAGGAAAAAAAAATTTGCAGATTCTATTTTTAAAATGAAAAATATTCTAACGGATTCGTTTTTGCAAATAAATAAAAAAATTCTGTGAAGGGTCCATTTTCATGATAACCTATTTTGTGCAGGGTCCAAATAAGCAATAAAAATATTGGGAAGAGCCTTTCAACGGTCCCGAATTCTTCCTAAAATGATCTCTGGCATATTATCAAAAAGGTAAAGGTTTATGTTTTAAAATACTTTGAACTGGTTTGATTAATTTTTTACTAAAATCGGATAAGATTGAATTTTTTAATCACCATAGTCCTATTGAAAAAGCGATATATAATTTCTAGAAACATTTTTCCCGTTATTAACAAGTGTTATTATAGTAGTAGTGTTATTGTGTAGTTATTTTTCCCGTTATTAATTCAAATTTTAAAAATGTCTTAAATTAATCCTGTCTTCAAAATTAATTTCAGAATGCTGTTATCTACAGCAATTACAAAATCTTTTAGTAGTAACAGCATTCTGATTTTAGAAAAAAATAAACTCATTACACTTTATTAAAAATTCCTAATTTATTTTCATTTATGTCTGTTTTTTTATAACAGAGTAATAGATACAGGAAAATCTAAATATTTGGATTACAATTTTAATCTCATTTCAACAACAAACACTCAAAATCCAGTTATAGAGCTAAGTACACATTAAATTTGAAATTTAATCTGATCTTTCAATAAATGCCTTTTTGTCAAATATTCAATTTTTAAATTCACTTGACCTCCTTTTTCCTTTAAATTTCCTTCTTTTTAAATGAACCTTTTCTAAAAATCAGCAAAATAATTCTGGATCATCAAACTATTTTTATTAATTGATGTTCCTCTGACATTGTTTACCATTTTCCCGAATTTATTATACTTTTCCAACACACGTTTCATTGCATAACTCGATTCTTTAAAAAGTAAATGATCAAAGTAAACTACAAAAATTATTTTTAAAAAATGGCCTGCAACAACAAAATTTATAATTTTTGAATATCGTAAGCAAAACCAAAAAAAACCAACTTCACATACTAACATAACGTTGATTGGTTACATAAAATGATGAGTCCCAGGTAACTATGCAAAACAAAGATTGTTTCTATTAATTATTATTATTTTAAAGCCCCAGGTATAGCTGATAGAAGGAAGCATAATAAAGAAATTGGATACCTGCAAGTGACGTCATCATATGTAAATCGTTTCATGCAAAAGCCAATCAGGTTCAACGCACACGCGTGACGTCGCATATAGATATCCAATTAAATCTGATTTAAACCACATGGTTAGGCATAATCACTTCACTTCTTCTTGAGTTGCAAGTACCCAAATGTGAAAAAAGAGGGAAAATTAATCTAGGTCTAGCTTTGAAATTAATCTAGGTTGAAAAAGGTGTTCGGATGAAAGATTTGAACTTTACCTGTACTAAATTCATTAAAAGATTATACTCTAATTACTAGCTGAATAGCGGTTCTTATTAAGAGGCGGAAAAAAAGTAAATAATCAAAAAATTGGTATTGAGCAATACTATTAAGTCATGCACAAAACTAAAGACACAGATCGACGCAATTTTAAAAAAAAAAATTTTTTTTGGATAATTCCAATCTTTTATTTATTTATTACTTGTAGCAATTCTCGATGGCGGCTTCATGTTATCAAATTAAAACAGGCATTTAGAAGTTCATTCCACTAAAATAAGGATTAACTATATTCATTATCATTAACTAAATTAAATACATATGATGCTGAGCGCGAATGAAGTAAATCCAATTTAAATTTAGGCTAAAATTTAAATTATAACGATTTAAGGATAGGTGCTATGTGTAGATAAATACTATGTGCATTCATAGGTACTATGTGTAGATAAAATGATTGCAACTATTTTATGTACATTTTTATCAGTCAAAATTGTTTCGATCAGAACGTAAAATAAATCATTTCAATTCTGTTTTCTTATCAGAAGAATAGATTGTTCAATATAAACAAAGCGACTCATCCGCCATTTTAGCTCATGCTATTAACACCGTATGTCATTGAATTTGTCAAAATAGTGATCGATTTTTGTTTTATTAACAATATATATATATATATATAAGAATATAATTTGGGTTATAATATGTTATGAATGCCGACCAGCCTGCACAGGGGTTAGGGAACTGGCCTTGCATCACAAAGGTTCTGGGTTCAAATCCCGGGCAAGNTATATATATATATATATATATATATATATATATATACGAAGAAAAATACGAAAGAAAATTAAGAAAAATAATAATAAATTATATTTATTATTTTTTTATTATTGATATTTGAATTCACTACTGGCTTTATATATTACATTCTGAGCTTTACTCTGTATTTTCTTGAATTTTAATTTGCTAATTTTGCTTGATGTTTTATTTTTCACTTTTTATTCTTATTTTACTCTTTTTGTTTAATAAGTTCTATTTTCGTTTCAATTTTTTTGGTGCTCCTCACACTATTGTATCGATATGTTTTGCCTTGGTTATATTAATACAATATTCGAAAGCACTATTTTTTTCTGATACTATCGTGTGAGCTGATGACAAAATCATATATTTTCGTTATTTTTGCTTTTTTTTTAATTTTAAAATGTTTAAATTTGTGAATATGTTTTAAAAGCAATTCTTTATAATTTTTTCTTCTCCTTTAAATATTTTTATATATATCATTGTTTTATATAAAAAAAGGATTATTTTATAATTAGTTCAGTCTTTCCTAACCTTAATCATTTCATAAATTTTATCTTTTAATAATAGGCATTATTTTGAAAGTTTTCTGTTAAATCTCATCACAGTTCACCAGTTTCGTTCTAGAAATCAAACAGCGAAGTAAAGCAACTAAATTTTAAAAAAAATTCATTAAGTTTAATTAAGTCTTAAACATATTAATAAAGGAAGAAAATCTTCCACTCTATAAGATTTTCAGTCTAATTCAATAAAACGATTTTCAAAGACTCCATAGGTGAACCAAAATTCATACAAGTCCCTCAACAAACGGTAATCAATATAAAGTTAGAAGAAAGTTAATCTATATACAATGTAACGAAATCAGTGGGGAGTTAATAGTCAAGGCCTCATTAAAAATAAAAGGTAATAAATAAATGAGGAAAGAGTACTAGGGTGCCTTGAAGACGAGAGACCCGTATTTTACTATTCTTTATCACCAAAAGCACAACTAAGTAATGGAATGACTAGCAAAACCTAAAAATTTAAGACCAAGTACAAGTTAGGGGTGAGCTGTTCAAAACCAGGTAGTTGGATGAGACCAGGATTTGACTTTATTGACTAAACTGTTTATCAGAAATCACATGAAACTAGCCGCAGAACAATCTCCATGTTATGAAGAGGTGATGCTAACCAGACGGTGTAGGGGTCAGGGAATTGGCCTTGTATCAGAAAGGTTCTGTGTTAAAATCCCGAGCAAAGGCATGTATGTTCTTTCATTCTCTGTAATATCTGTCCTTACTGTGGGAGCAACGTTGGACCACCTAATATGGTGCTCCTGAAAGAGTGGCCAACAAATTTGCCCTACTGATACCTGAATTGACGAAATGTTAACGCAGGTGGTCATTGGAAATAATAATTTTAAAAAATAGGAGACGAATGAATCACAGTGCAGGCGATTTATTTATGAGTATCAATGATTTGAAAAATCAATTAGTAAAGTTTTTTTTCGTTCCACCAATTTAATTTTTCTTTTTCTAATTTCTTGAAGAATTATAGATAGCTCAGCATCTGATTACGGTTTTCATTAAGTTATTGTTTCAAAATTTTGAAGCAGGCATTAAATCACGTTTAAAAATATGCAGGGGCTTTTTTTTTCCTTCGTAAAACCGGGATGCCTGTAAGCTATTTCCCTGTATAGCTTCATAAAATAGGATGGTCGTCGTGTTAATTTGCTTATTATAAATAAGTACTTCAGTAGTGGAAAAACTATTTCCTTCATTATTTCTACGAAATAAATAATAAATTCATTAAAAATTATTTCCAACTGCACGCAGTGTACCAATAGATGAAGTCAAATCACTAATATGTAACGAGGATTGATTTGAAGACAAAAATTAATACGATAATTAATGTGATTGTAAAACGAATGTTCTCATAACACATGGCATTGAGCAAGCAACATATCGCGTAAAAATAATAGAAAGAAAGGTTCTCCAATATTGCTAAATATCTTGGAATATAAATATAACACTTTCATAACGATTAAAAGCTGCCAATAAATATTGAAAAGCCTACCTAACCTAAAAGATACTTCATAAAATGCGTATCAAGAAATTGATATATATCAAATCATCATTAACTTGTTCATTTGCATTCATTATTTACTTGCTTCATTAATTTGCAAAAATACACTGATTTGCGTTATTTTACTTAAATTTTAGCATTAAAAACAGCCACATCTACGTAAGTATTCAAATGAAAGAATCATGTTATTTTCACATAAGTAGCTACAAATTGCTAGAGGGAAAAATCGTGTTTCATCATTAATTATCCCATTGGAGAATATGATCAGTATACTTGTTTATTTTTTATTTATTTATTTATTTATTTTTTGCAATCGAAAGGTTTTTTTTTTCTTAAGTAAACTAAGAAAAAAAAATACCTTTCGATTGCGGAAAAAAAAAATAAGCAAGTATATTGATCATATAATGAACAAAACATACAGATTTATTTTTACATTTATGAACTTCAGTTAAAGTAATTAAAATCTGTAACCTTTTTATTTTAAAGATACAAATGAAAAAAATCATGCTACATATTTTTAATTAAGAAACTACAAATAGTAAGAAAATCATTTTTAAGTAAATTTACTGATCACATAACAAATTAAAATAGGTGGATATTTATTTTCACGTTAATATACGCCTTTCTAACTGTGCTTAATGTAGTCAATAAAGGAAATTCTTTGAAACTAAACGAGTGCAATGTTGAGGACGTAAAGTATTAAATAATAAAGGAATCGATATAGTCTTCAAATTTCTTTCTGTTCACGTAAAAATGTAACATTTAAAGGGGAGGGTGTATTTTTTTAATGCAAAGGAAATTTTTTCTTGTTTTTAATTTAATGGAGTTTAATGATTGTAAAATGCCAATCAAATCAGAGTTTGAAAATTAAAAATAAAAAAACTGAAAACGCTATCTATGGCGTAGAAAAAAAAACTTTCACTTACCAGAAACTTCTTTAATAACTCTTATGTTGCAAATTTTTCAAGTAAATTGAGTGAAAAGTAATTTAAGTTATAGAACTCGCTAGTTTTGTAAATGCTTTCCTGAGAAAAGGCCATTTTAATTTGTGAATGCGTCAATTAAAAACTCTTTTTCATTTCTCTAAGTTACAGCTGATACTTTAAAACACGTTCTAATGTACAGAGCGTCAAAAAATTGGACCCCCCTGTATAGGTTTCGATGGAATGATTTGATCTTTATGTTTTCGAATTCAATCTTACTAGTTTGAGAGGGTGACAAAATAGTGTAGACGATATCTTAAGTTACGAAATCAGACACATAAATGTACTTTCTCAGAATGAACATACCTTTTTTCACACCGGTTTCGGATTTTTGACACTCAAAATAAAGGAGGTAGCCGTAATCTGAGAAATATGTTCCCCATAGTTGGATCAGGAGAGCGATCCAAAGTTAATCCAAGACTCCTTAATGTTAATTTTACTTTTCCGTATTCCACTGTGTCTCAAGATTTTTTTAAGCGAAATGAAAAAATTTTGCACACTATTCTTAAAGTTTAACCGTGCAAAAAATAAACGTTATTAAATATTTATTAGTTTTTATTATTTTATTCAACAAGAGTCAGAAAAAACTTTGGATTGCAAGGTAAACAATTTTTTATGTTGTTTTAAAGTTTTAAAATATGTACATGGCAATATATAAAATTTAAGCAAAATCGGTTGTAAAATTTAAGCAAAATAGTTCCTGAGTTTTAAATATTCGACTTCTTTAAAATTTGATTTTTAGGAACTATTCGACTGATTTTGCTCAAATTTTTTATTTTGCCATGTAAAATTACATGTTTTAAAATGGCGTAAAATTTTATACACTTCAAAATTTTTTCGACTATTATTAAATAAAACAATAAAAATTAATGAAAATTTACTAACATTTACTTTTTGCATGGAATTCACTTTGAATAAACAAATTTTATAACTGTGTGGAAAATTTTTTCAATTGACTTAAAAAGTTCTTGAGATATAGCGAAATACGCAGAAAGTAAAATTAACTTTAAGGGATTCAAACTTTGGAACGCTCACCTGATCTAACTTTGGGTGTCAAAAATTCAAATCAGTTAAAAAAAAAAAAAAAAAAAAAAAAAAAAAAAAAAAAAAAAAAAAANTTTAAAAAAAAAAAAAAAAAAAAAAAGAGAGAGAAAAGAAAAAAAAAAGGCATGTTGAAGTTACGCTTTTAACCTGTAAGATTGAGTCCTAAAACGTAAAGATCTAATTATTAATTCAAAATGGTCCGTTTTTTTTTTCTCTTTTTTTGCGCACTGTACATGCTTTCACACAAAGAAATATTACTTAAAAATTTCACACTGGTGTTTCTTCTTACAGAAAGGCAACAATCAAAAAATATAAGCAGCAATTTAATTTAAATTTTCTATTAAAACTATATTCTTCTAATCTAATATCAGAAGATTTAAGGTATTTATTGAAAACGATTGAAATTATTCTCCTACATAAATAAAGTAATGTTTTTTGAACAAATTCTGATAGAAGTATTAGAAATTTAGGAGAAGTGCAAATAAATTATGCATTTAAAAGAAATTTTTTTTAAAAAGTATGATTTTCCACATTTATTAAAACATATAAAACTAATAACTAACGATTATATCATTAAGAAAAATATTAATTCAACACAAAATCGTTTGTTTATAGCAAAAAGAGAAGGATGGAATATCTCAACTCTACTCTTAAGATTAAAACTGATTAAATTTATTTGTGTGTTTTCAAACGATATCGTCTGATCTTTTAAAGCAAGTTCCAAAAACTTCAAGTCGGAGAACTGACCCAATCTAGGATAAATCTTTTCACCTTTGTCACACAAGAATCAAGTTAATATTTATTGAAAGTTTTGAAACATTTGCTTCTGCATACTTTTCATAGGTTCAACTGGCTGAATCTTCATGATTATGTAATTTAAAGTTGATTATATCTCAATTTTTATGAAAAAATATATATGAATAGTTATTGAAAATGAATAACTCCAATACGTTAGAACAATTGTTAATATTAACCATACTTACAGAAGATATGTTAACCAACTACATACAACTTTAATATTAAACAAGTATAAATTTGCAGGTGATAAATGCAGGATTATTAAGAAAAACTCTTTTTTTTCTTCTTTTTAATAAAAATGTAAAGGAATATTTATCCTCTTACCTTCCGCAAGTTTTATCAAAATTTTAAACCCTAATAACTTTAATTATTGTTCAAAATTAAATATGGAACATAGAAATTTGTTTATTATTTAGAACATTTCATAAATGGCAATTATTATAGAGAAAAGAGTAATTACAGTAGTTCTGAATCTTAACACTTGTAAATTCGCCAAAAATAAATAAATAAAATTAATCAGTGAAAAAAATACTGTAAATAATAATTTTTTAAATTCCCGAATGTTACGAACTTAGTCATTTCGTTCAAAGATTGGATTAAGTGAGATACCATAAATTGTATCATAAAATATCTAAATAAATGAAATAAGAAAAATACTAAAGTTTTCATAACATCTACAATATAAAAGTAATTAAACGTTCGAAATAATGTTCGAAAGAAAACGATAAATATCCGACAGATACTTAGAAGATAAAAATATTCCGGAATCTCTAAGAATTCAGTAAGCACCAGCCAGACTCGACATTAAACGAAAAGCTTCCTCACCAATAAAAAAAACAAGCTTCTCGGGCTGCTACAAAAGCGCACGATCTTGTAACAAACATTCTACCCAAATATAACATTCAAATAAAAGCAAAGAATAAAAAATAACATCAACCTACTTTACCGATAATTACATTTGGGCTATAACTTTATGAATCACATTTACGAACAAGACACTATCAACATAACAACAATATAAGGATGAGGTAGATAACTTGATAGAGAAACGACGGGGTTTACCGGAAAGGAATCGAACGCCAAGTATGTCGCCAAATTTCGTATTTGTGACTGTCTTCTCAAGGACAAACAGGTTTCTGTGACTTCGACCAAAACACAGGAGGAATAGGAGAATTTTGAAAAGATTTATTAATCAACTCTCATCTAGGAACTTGCAGCTTTTTCGGTCAATCTTTCTAAATAAAGAAATAATGAGCAAAAAAAAAAAAAAAAAAGCCGTATATAACTCAAACGCTCTTATTTTCCAAAAAAATACAGCTTAAAAAATCGTTTTTTTTTTTTTTATTTACTTAAAAAACACATTTTTGAGCATTTTTTGGCAAAAAAACAAATAACAAAATTAATCAATATGTTTATTTAAATTTTGGATTTTAATTAAGGCTGTATTATATTTTAAAATAAACGAATGTTATAACTTACAACCTTATGTAAATGATAAGTATCAGTAAAATAAATTTTTATAGCTTTCATATCGTTATTTTTAATTTTTAATTATATTCGAGTGTTAAAATTTCAGCGCCATAAAATACGATCTCGCTCAAATTATTTAGAGTGTGCACAGTTCTTCCTGTTAAGCTTACCTGCTTTTTTTTCTTCTTTTTTTTTATTCGAATCGAGCGCACACATAAAGAGGTCAAATTCGGTTATTACATCAGGATTCCTACATTTCTTATATTTTTTTTAAAAAAAGAAATTGTTGAAAAGGAGGCAAGCACCGATACTTCAAAATGCTTGTAAACACCTTCACAGAACATATAAATGAGAATTTCACCTGTCACATCTCTAAACATTAAAATTGTAGATTCGAAATAATTTTTTTCGTATCTTCAATTTTAATGTTTACAATTTTATGTAAAAATTACTACTGTTATTTAAGTTTTATTGGGTGAGCAGAAAGGTTATGCTGTATACATGCTACAAAAATATAATTAAATTATTTATACAGTTTATTTTTCATTCGAATAAGTCTGCAAAGTAAAAGGAAAATTGAATTTCTTTCGCCGCGTTTTTAATTTAATCATTTCTTTTTCGCTTGCGTCAAAAAAAAAAAAAAATGTTAGATAAGTTTTTTTATATTTAAATCATGACTATTTTTCATTTTAATTTTATTTTCAGTTAAAAAGCAGCCTATATTTTATTTAAATAAGTTAATGCAATTTACAAACAAGTTCTTTTTTTGTTATAAAAAATACATATTTTATTTGAATTTAAGTTTTATTTTTTTTTAAACTTAAAAACTGCTTTTTTTTTACTTTAATGAGTTTTGTGAAATAAAAACATAAAAAATATTTCCAAACTTAAAAAAAATGACTAACTTAATATATTTATAAATTTAAAATAAATAATAAGTTCGTTATAAGAGGGTCCTTAACAATAAGTTTGTTAAGGTTAAGTTCAATAAATTTATTTTTTAAGTTCATTAGAAAGGAATTTGACTTTAATGAACGTTTTCTCCGATTTATACATCTCATCTCCATTTATACATCTTAAATAGCTAGTTTTAGTTAATAAAAGCTTTTTTTATTATTTTTTTTTAAAAAGAGAGAAAATGGATTTTTCCAAATCTTCTACATTTTATGTTGACATTACAAAGCTTATTTACTATTACAAACCTTATTTATTATAATAACAATTTTTTTAAATTCCTATATTTTTCAACATTTTCCATACTTTATGTCGACATTATAAATTATTTTAAATAATTATCTAAATTCAAATAAATGTAAGTTTAGTTTTGAAATTTTTAATTATGTTTTACTTATGTTGAAAGAGACGCATATAAATATCAGAACATTTAAACAAGAGGAGATAACACTGTTTTGAATGAATATAAGATAGAGCTGTTGCAAAATTTTGCTCTGAATATATTTTGTTCTCGCCTCTCTAAAAATATTAATGTTATGCTTTTCAATGGAGAAACTTTATTAACTTTAAAAATTCTGTTGGAAAGCGTCTAAGACGGAGTAGCAAGACTTTCTCCGCCTTAATTTTTGAAGCTAATGAAATTTTTTTAATTTCAAGCCATTCTTAAAAGATTTCAAGCTGCTTTTCAATATTTTTTGCATTATTTTTGACAACGTTTTCCTTTGTACCAAAGCTTCACACTTTACCATACCCCCTAGCCCCCCTTTTCGCATCTCACACTATTTTATCTAAACATATACTTTCATTTCATAAATAAAGCACTAAAAGTTATGGATCGTATTTAAAATTTTACTTCTGCACTTTAACTATACGCTTTAATGATATATGTGAGCCTACAGTAATAATGATTATATGTGTAGGTTTTGGTTGATGTGAGCAAGTATGAAAATGAATAATGTAAAAATAATTCATTGTAATCATGTATAATATATATATATATATATANTTAGTCTTCACCCTTGGTAAATTTGATTTGTACCTGGCAAAATGACATATTTTTTCATTAAAAAGTAAATTTCAATTCTAACTGAATTTTTATGTATATATATATATGCGTGTGTGTGTAGTGACAGAAATTTTCTAAAAAAAATATGTGGACACCTTCCACATATTGTCCAACTACATGCCTACTACTCCAAATATGAGTTTATTTGTTCATTGCTCCTGGATAAGTATATCATTCTACTTCAATTACTTGAGATTGTTCATTTCATACTCATTTGATGTTATGTTATACTCATTTCATGTTTCTTACTCATTTCATATATATTTTGTCTAATGATAATCTATTTTCCAACTTAGAATAAATCTCTCGAAATAACTGGAGGGAAATAAACGTAAAATATTGTTGTATAAGCGCAATAATTTTTTAAAAAAATATAATATGTTTATATGAGCTTAAATTTGACATTAACGAGCACAATTAAAGTCTTTATAAAAATGAGATTCAAAAAGGGTTATGTATATTTCAGTAATATGTGTAATATGTGTGTGTAAACTCTGTGTTTGAAAGTTTTACATTTATTTGAAAATATATTGGGATGTTCAGAAAGCAATTTTATTATTTTGCAACAGAGGACATAACTCTATTTTTTCACAAACACCTTGATCTTCACCTAGCCGCATAATCATAACATATTTTAACAGCTGATATAACAAGACTTGCTTGTTAAAAAAATTCGAATGATTCGACGCAGTAGTTTTTGGTTGCTACCCTCTCAAGTATGGAAAGTAAAAAGTTGCATTTTCAGCATATATTTCACCATCAAAAAGACAAAAATGCTATTCAAGTAAGAAAAAAATTATGCCATTGTGTATGTAAAATTATGCCAAAGGTGCATTTTCAGCATATATTTTACTACTGAAAAGACAAAAATGCACTACAAGCAAGAAAAAAACTATGCCATTGTGTATGTAAAAAATGGATTCATAGTACTCCAGTGCCAATTCCGGTTTGCAAAATTTTGATCCCGCTTTTTTGATGTTGAATTGCATCATGTTTATAAAGAACAATTAAAGCTGATGAAGACACAATAAAGTATTAATTGATGCAAACCGGTTAATGAATCTCGTGACATTGTTGAGAGATTGAATTTATAGAATTCGACAATTCATGATCATTTGAAGTGCCTTGGTTTAACCTCGAAGCAGTGTTTATACGGAAAGAAATTTATGCAGTTGCATTGACGTATGTGATCTGCCTTTCAAACGTCAAGAAAATTATCCCTTTTTGAAGTGCACCATCACAGAGGACGAGAAATGGATTGTCTACAGCAATGTTCCGGTTTCTACAAAAATTTTCAGACACTAATAATATTATTTCAAATGTAGAGATCGTAAATCACCTAAATCAGTTTTTGCCAACAAAAAATAAAAAAATTTATGATTGTAGAATCATGCTACTGACAGAAAGATGGCGAAAAGTATTCGATCAGAACAGACAGTTTGTAATATGATAAAATATTTATTCATTATAAGAAAATCCATTATGATTTTTTATTAAAAAAAATTATTGGTAAAACAGCAAAATTGGTACCTTCATTTGGCTAGAGCAAAAAAATGGCGTGAATAAAGCACAAATGAAAATGCAGAAATGGGCTATAGTTACGGTTCTATAAACAATAACCTTCCTTAGCGTCTAAAAACATGGAGTCCTGTGTTAAGACACTGAAGAAAGTTCTTATTTATAGAACTGAAGCTATAATATGCCTATTTCTGCACATTATTCACATTTTTTTTTTGTTTTGTTTAGTTTACATAGCACAAAGAATACCCTTTCCTTTTTCGGATCTTTATTTGAATATTTCTACTTTCATTCTGAGAAAAATTGATTTTTGTTCACAATTTTTTAATTCTTAAAAAGCTTACTTTCTTCATTTTACTATGCCAAACTTAAAATATTTATATTAACTTTAATTTATTTAACAACATTTGTTTAGTATCTTTGCTTTGATTTAATTCTTAAAAATAAAAAGATTATTTCAATTCAATGAAACTTTCATATAAGTTATCTTGCTGCATAAGTATGCCTTTAAAATTGCATTAAAAACAATTAAAAAATACGTTTAACTATCAAAATTTTTTGAATAATTATAGTAACGTACACGAGTTAAGATATCCCAATCATAATTTCTTTTATTATATTCTACTTTTTTTATTTTGAAAGTCTGATTTAAGACTGGTATCATCCGGCATTTTAAGAGAGACTCTCTTTCTTTAGACATCAATAAGTTAAAAATCAGTAAGTTAAAAATCAAACCCGTGCAAGGGCTTTCAATAGGCTAGTTAAACTCGCGACTATACGAGGTATGATCACACTTTATACGATTGTTAGAAATAATTTTTCAAATGTTTTGTTAAACTTTTTATGCTCTCTTTTATCATACTGATCATAAAAATTTATCCTCGTTTTCTTTAGAAAGTTTCTGCGTCTTTAAAGTTTTCCACTGCAATTTTCTAAATTTACTTTGTAAATTTATTTTGGTAACTTACTTTATATTGCAATTTACTTTCCAAACTATTTTCTTTATTATGAATTTATATAGAAATATTTCATCAATTTCCAAACATTGATAAGTAAAATATTTAT
The DNA here is from genome assembly GCF_043381705.1 of Parasteatoda tepidariorum. Taxonomy (NCBI): domain Eukaryota; kingdom Metazoa; phylum Arthropoda; class Arachnida; order Araneae; family Theridiidae; genus Parasteatoda; species Parasteatoda tepidariorum. The sequence goes on along the minus strand of NC_092209.1, from coordinate 55,174,690 downwards.
TTACTCTAATTTAATAGAGAGCCATCCATAAATCTCACTTTTAGTGGGGATTAGAATTTTCTAAATTGGGGCAATTTGTAACAATGAGGAAGGGGATAAAAAAAATTAGAAATAATAAGGGACCTAAAGCTAAACTTTGGGAAACTCCGCGTTTTATTAGAAGCTTTTCATATAGTACATAACTCACATAAATCATTGATAAAAATTAGAAATAATAAGGGACCTGATGTTAAACATTGAGATACTCCGCGTTTTATTAGAAGCTTTTTAATAAGTACATAACTCACATAAATCAGTGAAAAAAATTAGAAATAATAAGGGACCTAATGTTGAGCATTGAGATAGTCCACGTTTCATTAGAAGCCTTTTATAGAGTTCATAACTCACATAAATCATACACCAAAATTAGAAATAATAAAGGACCTTATGTTAAGCAATGGAAAACAATGCGTTTTATTAGAAGCTTTTTACGGAGAGTTTCGTTCCTTCTTTCAAACTGAGATCGATTATATAAGTATTATAAAAAGAAATTATAACATTGCCCTCTTACTCCAATCAAATACAATTTATATACACTACCCTACAATGATGGAAAAGACGCTTTCAGTTTTTAAAATTTTTTTTAAATTTCTCAAGAGATACTTAAAAGGATTACTTTGTGCTTCACAGATGTTTAGTTCATGCTATTTTTCATACTTACCAATAAAATGAAAAGCTTTCAGAGGTTTAAGAGACCTACAATAAATTACGAGAGAAAACAAGTATTTTTGAACACGCTATGCCAGAAAATCAAGCAATTAGCTCATAACTTGTATCGATTACTTTAGCTGTTACATTTAATAACTGCATTAAGTTTCGTAAACCTAGAGTTAATACTTATGGAGGTATGAACATTTTTATAAAAAAAAAAATTTCACCTTCCGTTTTTTTGTAATAACTTTATAGATATTCAATGGTATTAAACAAAACTTTTGGACCAAATTAAGATTAATTACAAAATTGAGCTTCAAAATTTTAAAAAAAAATTGTTAAAAATTGAGCAAATTATAAGTATTTAAGCTAGCTCTTTTATACTGCGCATGCACTGAACCTTTTTAAAAAGTTTTTCATAATTTTGCAGAGAATCGCATTTGGCAACAAATAAAAAAATTTGATTTGAATATCTTAAAAATTTAAAAAGTTTCAAGTTATTTTCTAAGTAGTTTTTGTACTTTTCAGAAGAAAACTCTAAACGAATTTAATTTTGTATCATAAGCAAAATTTTATAACAAATGATAATGCCTCACAATAATCGTTCGGAAACTAATTATTGATATTAAAGTAATAGGAGTTGTTAATAGGAATACTAAATATTCTTTAATTAGTACTATTTTTTAGAGGAACCGTAAAAAGTTTCGGTACTATTATGGACGCCAATGGCGGTTAAGTATTTAGGTAATTAATTTTATTGCTATTAAAGTAATAGGAGCTATAATAAAGTAATAGGATGCTTTATAAATGTGCTATAATAAATATTCTTTAATTGGTACTAATGCACACGTGGGTAATTTTTTATTTACAGTGCACCGAAAGATATAAGTACCAGAGAAAATTACTTAATAAGGGAAAAATTTTACTACCATGAGTTATCTTCAAGCAACAGCATCATGCAAAATGATTCTGATTAGACTCAATCTTTATTTTGGTGAACTTCCAAAAAAGTGTTTTGTTTAATCTAATAAGGTAGACCGCCAGAAATAACAATAAATTTTAAAAAATCTAAGAAATTTTATTAACTTTTTGGGTGTATGTTATATCAGTTGTGTGCCTAATTTCGTAATATTGATCAGAACTGTGAAGTCAGTAGTTGAAATGTTCGAATGTAACTGTAACTCTGGACTTTCATGAGATGGACTCCAACTTACACTTAATAAAAATTTCCACCGAATCCTAGGAAAACATTAATTACTAAAATATCGTATTTAATTGAGTTTTTGCAACATTACTTAATTAATATTTCAATTTAATAGACAATTTAACTGTCACTCTAATACTATCTTTTATCTATCTTTTCCATCTACTCTTCTAATAGAAGAATAGATCATTTGAATCATTTAAGTTTTTGTCGCTACTTATATGCGATACAAATACCCCTGTCCTCATATCGAGTTTAACTGTCAGTATCAAATTTACAAAGATGAGACAATATTTGAAAAAAGTAAAGCACAATCTTTTTGGAGTTTTCTAACACGAAAAAATATGAAATAATTTTTTTTTTAACTATTCTGTGGTCCTGCATAAAAGAGTAAGAAATGAAATATAAAATGTTTAACACGTTGAATGCCATTGGGGTCACCGATGACCAGCACTGAGATTATTCGTAGAGCCACGGGGGTCACCGGTGACCGGCGAAGCCAAGATTATTAGAAACACATAATTCGATTAAATATCTAATTTTTTTATATTATTATCGTGTCTGAAATGGTCTGAAGAAATTAATGCGTTATAGAACACACAAAAATAGTTTTATTGATAGATGCCAACTTTCTCCGGACAGCGAATAAGTATTTTAAAGTGGTAGTTTATTAATTGTGATTCTTGGTTTAATAAATTCAATTTAGTAGATTTTTATCCACCACTTTTTCTAAGCAATTCGTAGGGTCATATAATTCACCACTTTTTTAAGATATGTCATGCTAAACTTTTTAAAAAAAGTAGCAAAATCTGTCTAATATTTGCAAATTTAGTTTGCAGTTATTTACCGTTTGGCCAAACGGGCAAGCCATGTAGAATTAGCGTGGCATTCAACGTGTTAAAGAAAGCAGATGAAAAAACGGTGGTTTTTGAATAACATAAAAATGTGTTTAGAAAGCGCTAGCATTTATTAGAATGCTAATAAGAAAATTAAAAAGCCAATGTGTGTTCGAGTTAGAATTTTTAAAATATTTGTTTCAATTTTATCGATGTTGGAAGTCTAGATTTTTAACTGCTTCTCTTACTAATTTTTAAAAAAATACAAAAAATCAGCATATTTTTTTATTTCATTAATAAATAATAGGAATTAAAACAAAACATAATACACGAGTTTTAATTTGAAACTTTAATTTTTTTATGTGTAAAAAAACATATTATTTACCATCAGTTTACTATCCCGAGATATCTCAGACAAATGAAAAGAGTTAAATATTTGTCTTTGATAGTTTTTAAAACAAGGGACAACACAAAGTAAAACTTTCCAATTTCCAGTGAAGTAATACGCCATTTTTTTATTTTTTTTTCTATGTGAATTCAGCAACCATCGTATATACCAGGGGTTTCCAACTTACATGAAACCGCGGGCCGCAATTAAAAGCACAAATCAAATGGTGGGCCACAATTTTATCAAAATTTTATGAACGACTTTCTTATGTTTGAAGGAACATTAAATATTACTGTCAGATTTTTAATAAGTTGTACAAAACAAAAGTACTGAATTACAAATTAAAATAAGAAGTAGATTTTTAAAAATATTTAATTGTTATTAATAATATTTTTAAAAATATTAAGTAAATAATAAAAATTCGGGCTACAATAACTTTAATGTGCACCTATGTATTAAACAAATAATGTGCAAAAGATATCTAATTGTAAAGATATAAAACTTTAAAGATGTTGGTATTAAAACTTACAAAGTAGCACACAAAATATTCAATGAGAAAATTGAGATTTGTCTGCTGCAACCAAAAGAGAATAAATATTTACATTTAAAATTTACAAATGTGTGTGTAAATATTTTCTTCCAAAATGGGTGAGCGGTTTCAAAAACTTAAATCGGATAATTTCTTCGAGAAAATTTCTGATACGCGCATGCTAAATTATGTTCCCAAAATACAAAAAAAATGAAATAAAATAGAGCTACATACACGATTATTTTTGTAGTTGAATAAATATTTTCCTGGGTGCAAAACCTGAGAAAAATACTTTTTTGCACCGTTGGTGTGCTAAATTTGACAGAAACGAAGAAATTAGATTTTTATTAACGAGAAAAGTATTTTAAACCCATATTGATTTTTTACGAAAATTGTCCGCATAAAAAGGACAACTAATATACTTTAATTCGCGGGCCACAAAAAAAGGCTTTGCGGGCCGGATGCGGCCCCCGGGCCGCCAGTTGGAAACCCCTGGTATATACAATCGCACAAAACACGTGTGCAGTTCCACAATCCAACAACAAAACTTTAAAACCAAAATTGGCAAACTGTCAATCACAGCAGATTATTATTTTTTTTTTCTTTTAGCTTTTGGCCAAGTAAAACCGTGATAAAACAAAACGTACTGACAAATTCTGTTACGCCCGATTTTTCTCGGCATAGTAAATATTTGCAATGTATACATATCCGAGTTAACTCGGGATAATCAGGGAAGTGATTCACGTATTTACGAACTTCATATTCTTCGATTTCTAAGCATTGAAACAAGTTTGCATTATTTAAAATATGTTTTTGTATAGTTTACCTTTATACGGTTATATTAATTTTATGAGTCGTAGAAAAGTGTAAATTCATTTCATATGAGTGTGATAATGTTTTCATAATGTTTTTTTTTAATGTGTTTTTTTTTTAATATGTGTAATATGTGTATAGGAGTATGCTCAAATATGGATTAGTTGTTTACTTAGAGTGGTGACTTTTGATTGTATGGGGTTTTTTATTTTGCCCTTTGCTTAGAGTGAGGCTCCAATTTCAGTTGCATGTTCATTTTGTTTGAAGCTTAATTGTGATCCCCCATGTGACATAGACCGCTACCTAATGATTTAGAGTTCAAACACTGATTTGTACATGTGCCCATTGCTCCAGATTTGCTAACTAAAGTATGGGAAGAATTAGATTTAAATTTGGATGTGTGATATTGAATTTGGAATCTTATTTTATAATTATAACGCACCCTAAGGATTTGTAAAAAAAAATTAATTTACAATTTTTATAAATTTAAAATTTAATCTTATAATTTTTATCCTTATTTCATGTATGAAAATTATATTATAAATATTCATATGATAGAAATTACTGTCATGGTAATTTAAAATTTTGGATAAATTTAACTAATAATTTTTAAAAAAAATTCGCTCAAATCTATTTAATTTAAGAATGCATACACTCCGAATTCTTGATTAGTATGCGATTTTGAAGTCACCACCTTTCCACCTTTTTTTCTCTAATGCAATTGATTAATTTCTATTCGCGATCGCAACGCTCGAGTACGCCGTCTAGCGGGAGCCTGTAAATATCGGACATTAACTTAATACAATCACATTTTCTGCCATCAAAATCATTGACTGAATCAGACGCCATTTTTTAGCAGCAAATAAGAAACAAAATTTCCCTAAGGAAAAGGCCGAAGAACTTGAAAAAAATCTCCAGAATATTAGTAAATCTTTCAGGAACAGAACACGCCAAACATTTGAAGAAAAATTCCTCAATAATTTTTAATTTCTATTATCAACAAACTTGCAACTGATGACTTCCGATTTCGGATACTGTTACAGATGTGTGTATTAAGGTAAAATGCATTTCTTCTGTCTTCAATTCATTACGAATTAAAGTGAAGTCAACATTGCTTTCGTCATTCCAGTGAATAAATATGAATTCAGAACATACAGAATTGTAATAGTTATAGCATATTCTTCTTCGTTATAGAATAGTATATATTTCTGTATCCATATAATTCGGAAAACAACAATAAAAAATTATCCAAGTTACTTGAAATAGTGCCATTTGTGCTGATTCTTAATTAATTTAAATCGTTTTCTTGGTAAGTTTTTTTTAATTTTGAAAGAATAAGTTCAACTAGAATTCAGCTATTCTGTTTTTAGCTACATATTCAAATTCATATCAATTATAAAATTTTGCTGTGTAGTATGTTATCTAAAAGTAATGAAGGTATAAACTATGTATCTATTATTTGAGAATAAAGTTTTCAAACAAGGAACTTATCATTTTGGAATTCTCCGGGAATCATAAATCAGGTAAGTGCAATGATTTTTACAATAAAAAATTTGCTTGTAAATATTTTTTTTTCATTTGATGATGGTTCTCTACAGAATGGTTTTTTACGTCTGATTAAGAACTATAAGAATAATAAAAAAAGAAACAATATGAAAGTTTTTATTTCAATGTTAAGAATTCTTAAAATCGTTTTTTTTATCCTAAGAATTCTTTATTTTCCGTTTTTTAGTTTATAATTTTTTGATAAAAATTGTTCTCAAAATACTTTTTTTGAAAAATTAAATGGTATAACATTATGTGTTTATGTATACTTCTTGTATATTCCAATGTTTGAAGTAATATGATTCAGAAAAGTATGGAATAAAAATTCGGTACTTACGTATTAACGCCACCGCCGCTACAGATTTGGCGGTTTTTAAGTGCCGCCAATCTACACTTAAAATTTTTGCGACAATTCATAAAATAAAACACTTTATTTAAAATCAAAATAGTCAATCGGATTTCGGTGGAAAATGAGCCGATATAGAGTTTAGCATAGATTCAAAACAATCATATCGCCATATGAACTCTGATAAATAAGATTCCAAATGAAATAACATTTCCAAAACGTACGTTTACCAAGATAAAGTTTTATGTTGTGGGAATTGGTACATTTTCGTTTTTTCGGTAAAATATTTCCCTCCTGAAAAAATAAAATTGCATCTTGTTTTGTTTTTGGCAAATCCCAAAGACGAATTTTCGTAGCACTAAAAATGGCGACAAAAAAGAATTGTTTTTTTTTTTTTGTTTCGTCAGCATTCTTTATTTTACGTTTCTTAGTTTCTAAATAATGATTTTTATTGAAACTTGAAATTTTTTGATAAAAATTGTTGTCAAAAAACTTTGTTTACAAAATTAAATTTCATAAAATTATGAGGCTTATGTATACTTTTTGTTCATTTTAATTTTTGAAGTAATATGATTCTTAAAACTATAGAATGTAAAGTTTAAATGGGCCTTTCATGTTATATCATTAAATTTAGTAATACTATTTCTCGGGCATTAGGTTTTAACTCTTATAAGAATATACATATTTTTTTCTGTTAATGTACAAATATTTTTCCGATGTGTTTTGGATATTCCTTCTCTAATAAAAAGAGATACCATTTTGTTTTCGGTTGTACAAGAAAGAAGATCAAGCATTTTTCTTTTTTAAATTTAATAAGCCACATTAAAGAAGGAACGTTGCAATGCTACACGCTACATTAACGATGTCTCCAGAGTAACTGAATGACGGTTCATATGGAAATCGCAGGTAAGCGTCTCATACAACAACGCCCCCTATAGTTCGTTGCGATCGCGAATTGTTTTTTGCTGCGAGTATATTCGTTAAAAAAAATTTCGTAAATTTATTCTTTGCAAACCTAATTCTCTTTTTTAAAGCTTTCAACTGTTGTTGCATGAGCAGTACTATAAAATTTAAAACCAGGGGTAACAAAGAGTTTTCTTAAACAATATTTATTTAGATTTAATTATGTTAAGCATTTTAAGCGTTATCTAGTTACTTTTGTTTGTTTCAGGAGCTATTTCTGAAATTAAACTTAAGTTTTTTTTTAAAGTTATTAATTTGCTTTGGAAGAATGAATACTACAAAGAATCTTCAGTTTCTAAAATATTAAAATCCCAACTGGGATTGAGGGGGGGGGGTGTATATAACTGGGATTTAACTGGCTTTCTGCATCAGTACTATGCACATTTGTAAATTTTATTTTACAAATTATAGGATAGTGATCTGTTAAACTGCTTATTAAGGGATAAGATTAAACTTCGTTTGTAAAGGAAGTACAGCTATGAATAAATGCGCGATCAACACCTGTTGCAAATGCATTTCTAGTTATATCGGATATTATTGAAGTAAAACCGTTTTCAGTCAATAAATCTAAGTAATTCTATATATATTCAAATTTAATACATCAATATTAATGTCATCAAATATTAGTCATTTGCAGAGTTCAAACGATTCACTTTGACTGTAAATTTTGGAATAAAAGAATAAATTGTGTATGAATGTGATCTATAGAAAGAAACAATACACAAGTTGAATAGTTATCATTATATAACTAATTCAGCAGAAATATTCTGATAATCCTTTTTAAAATCATACAATTTAGTTATTTTTTATTCGTAATGTCATACAAACTCAAAGATCATCAGCGCAACGTGTAATTCGAAATCACGTGCTTACTTTGTTTATTATTATGTTCTTAAAACGTGTTTTCCTGAAATTAAATAATTTAAAGTTAACAGTAATTGAAATGAAAATAAAAAATAAAAACAAAATAATTGCGGCAATAGCTAATAGACGGTACTGGTATAATGGTACAGTTTCAATACTAATATGGGTACAATTAGTATATTTAATATACTATGAAGATAAGTTTTAAATGGGTCCACGCATCGATGAGTACCAGAAAAAATTACTTAGTTGTGGTGGATTTCGACTATCTTGAGTTGGCCTCCTACAACAGGGTCATACGAAATGATAGTGAATGTAGTTAATCTTTATTTTAATGAGACCGACTACTAAAAACGTATTTTGCTTAATCTAATAAAGTAAAGCCATCGGTACGGACAAAAAATTTAACTATTTTAGCTTTATTAATTGTGTTGTTATGTGTCTTTCAGCTTCGTGAATAATTTCGTAGTGTTACTCAGTATTGAGTAATTGATGGTTCGGCTTTTTCCATTAAGGATGGGTATTCACCTAGTATCCCAAGAAGAAACATCGAGTTCGTTAAAATTTGAACTCTGTATATTGAAATGAATAACATCTAAGCATTTGATATTGTAATTATGAGGAGCGTTTTGAGGTCTGACTAGAGTGTCGATAGTTTGTTGTTTGAGAAAGTTGTCAAATTCAATTTCATAATCATGTAACCTTGCTATAGTTGAAATCAGATTTTTTGTGAATACGAAACATTCTAAAATTTTTGTACTGACGAATAAATGTTTTGCCATCCCAGCAGAACTTGACATTGTTTCCACGTTTGAATTGTTTAGAAAGAAATAATAGTTTTTTCATACCTAGGATCAAATGCTCGTTTGGGTTTATATCCGACGGTTTTTTTCCTCTGCTAGTAAACAACGATCTCTCTCGGACTAAGTTGTGAATTGAACAACAATCGACTTGTGTCTGTCTTTGCGTGATGATTGCTTACGATGTGCAACAACTTCATCCGAATTTACATCCAACAATTTTAAAATTGAACTTGCTATTTCGTTTGGATCTTCATTTTCAATTTCCACTATGCCAGAAATTTATAGGTTAGGGCGTCTTGATTAGTGTTGCTTCTTTTACAATTTGGTTTTCAATACATAAATTTCTGTTCTGTATTTGCCGATATCAAAGTTAGCAGTTGAGTATTGATCTCTCACTACTTGTTATGGATTCAATGATATTCTTGGTTATTCCTTCCTAGAAGTTGGGAGATTAACTGTATTCGATGAACTAGTTTTCTATAAAACATTTCAATTATTTGATAGGAGGTAGGTTAGAACATCAGAGCTAAGACTTACAACTTTTTTTTCTTCATTAAGTTCCATAACAGAAGCAAAATTTTACTGGCAATCACTTTCTGTTTAAAGTTATTCTTGTTGCTTAGAAGCTGTCTTTTTTGACATTTCATTCATTTACAATGATTTTTCTTACCTTCAGTTTGTCGAAAAGTTCAGTGAATCCTCCGCAATGAATTTGCGGTGAATCCTCTGGAATGTCTCTGCGGTGAATCCTCTGAGAAGTGGAAAATACCCTTGCATTCTCCTGTACATAAAGCTGCAGCTTGCGGGACTTGTATCGGTTCTTGACATGCACTGTATTTCACCATTTTTATTATATGGGTCATTCTCACGAAAACTGTCATTTTTCAGTTCATAAAATCCCAAAAAAGTAAAGTGAATAAAAAGCTCTGAAACTTTTTATACTAATTGAAATATGTAATGTCATTATAAAGAAAGTATATATCCTGTAAATTATACTTAATATTTAAATTAATTAATTTTTTAAATAATTAATTTATAATTAATTAATTTATAATAATTAATTAATAATTAATTTAATAAATAAATTGATTAATTTAATAAATTAATTTATTAATTTTTTAATTTATTTTTCAAATTAATTAATAAGTAAATTAATTATTTTCACTATTTAAAAAGTGAGGGAATGACACTAATAGTGAGGGAATGATATTTTATTTTAATACATGTTTTTATCTAAGTTACATCTACCTAAAGTTTGAAAAT
>NC_092209.1:55132232-55163796 GCF_043381705.1 Parasteatoda tepidariorum | reverse complement strand
TTTAAATCAACCTAATTTATTTTTATTCTTTTGTTAGCTTGCATTCTGAAGGACACTTTCCCTGAATTTTGCTTTTTCGTAAGCTGTAAAACAAACATAAAATATACTGGGGACATGAAAATGACTGTTTTTGTGAGAATGACCCATATATAACTTTATAAATGTTTTTGAACAGCCGATTCAATTTCTGAGTTCACGACAACCAATGTTTAGCACCGTAACGTTATAGTTTTGAATTCAATCCGGAAGACAAGGGAGCTACTAGATCAAGTATTGGGAGAAATGTACCTTCGTGTAATGCAAATGAGGGTTAGCCCTTTTTATGGAGCTAACCCTCATTTGCATTACACGAAGAGGGAAATCAGGAAAACATTCCCCCGGTTAGCCTGCTGGAAGGGAGATCTAACCCATAATCCATCTACCACTGAGGATATTTTACGTCAGCACTGTGGTCGGTGCACTGCTGTTAGTGATGCCTGAGTTCAGTGATGTACCGAGAGCCGTGATTTATGATCAGTCCATTGTGAGACAGTTTTGCGTTTAAATAACACATTTCGGAGAGATTGTGTTAAGTAAAAAATCAATAAGCAAAAATTAAACCTCGACAGAAGAATTTAATAGTTTTTCTGTGATGTCCAAATATTAAATGTTGACACTTTTACTCTCTTCTTGAACTGTTAGAACTATTTCAGAAATTGAGGGGGGGGGGAAACAATAATGTTTAGTCTCTGAATATGTGTGTATTTAGTGGATAAGCAACTGTGTAATTTTGCTTGAAATAATTGTTACCCCATGGAGTTTTGCATTCATTTGGAGTGGTATTCGTTTTGAACTAGCTCCATATTAATAGCATTTAGGAGCAAGTAACATCAATGTATCTATTTGTATCTGCTTTTATCTTTTTGAAACTATGCACTAACTTGGCAAAATAATTACAAGCAACAAAATGGACACGGCTGTACATTAGAGTGTAGTGTGCTCCCGTGCAAAAAAAAATTCTTTTAAATTTTCAATTCTAATAATAAAAAATAGAATTTATATCTTGAAAATTTTCAAGTCTATCGCAATATAGGTAAAAACTTCAACTTAATGATCTTGTTTCTAATTATTATACATATGTTGTAGCACTCTAGGTACAGAAGTGCCACCTCTTAGCTGCAGCTAAGATCCTCCCCGGAGATTTGGCAGAAGATGTAACTTTACAGCTAGTCTGATTTAGCAACCTATTTTTGCAATAATCCTGCTATAATGCCAGACTAAACAGCTTTAATATTAATTGCTTAATTCTTCAGCAACCACTAGACACCATCCCTCTTCAACATAATTTCTACGTGCATAATTTATTTTTGTGAATATAGCAAAAACGAAGAATTAGAAACCAATTTAACTTAAAATATAGCAAACTATTCGAATCCAGCCCAAAAATCTCACCTGAAGTCAGATTTTGGCATGAATTTTCTTTATTTTATTATTGCCTTTATAAGGTTTTCTCTTGACATTTCAACATTTGTTTGCATTGACACTTTTGCAACTGTCTTGACTGTAAGCTCAAAAACCAGGAAAGTCTTAAAAATGTAATTTCTTTAGTTCCTGCTTCCACCATTCATAGATAATCTCTATTATGGACATCTCTAAAAATTAGGGGTTGAAAATAATTTTGTTGCCCGTCAATGAGTTTTGTGCATAATTAAGCATTCAAATGAATGTTTGTTATCTCAAAATTATGAGAAAAATTTTCCAGTATGATTTGTGTTTCTTGCTGTTATCAATTAGCAGCAAGTTCGCATAAGCGTTTTTTTTAAAGCCTGATAGTATCAGTACTGCATCTACGGAAGGCGCAAAAAACCATTCCTTAAAGTAGTAGGGTCAACAATTTATGTCAGTTGTGATGAAAGGTATCGAAAATTGGAGACAAATTGCAAAAAATATCCAGGTTGATTTTTAAACAAAGGATGAGCTTTAATTGCCAAACCTATAGGCGCATGATCTCTAACTATAAGCACTGACAGATGTTTAAGATTTTCTGAAGACTTATTTGTAGAAATATATATATTTCTGCGAATAAGCCTTCGGAAAATCTTAAACAATATTCTATTGTCTTTTATTAATCATAGAGAGCGTGACGCTTTTTTAAGTGATCTTTTTGTAAGATTAGTAGAGCATTCACCACTAATAACAACCAATGAAATATGATACACTAGTGGGCTGCCCCCCCTGCTCGCTAACGCTCGCCAACCCCTGAAAATTGATACGCAATCTTATATGGTTTGCTTCGCAAACTAAGCTCGCTTCGCTCGCTACTAACTTAGGTACATTGCAAATGCACAAAATTCTAAGAATTCAAAACAATCATTCAAATCCATATAACAACTTTTTTTTTTCGAAAAAATTACATCTTTTTAGTAAATATTAAGTCATTAAAATAAATTTGAATTCAAATAAATGACATGTAATTCATTAAACCTATTAGAAATGTGCTATAGTATAAAATCTTAAAGCGTAACAGCACGACTGAGACTCATTTTTCAATGAATAACTAATAACAATAATAAAACAAATAAATTCGTGATATAAATCAAAAATCGTCAAATAAATTAGTAATTTATAAATTTGTGAAAAAAAGCGCTTTCGACAAAATACTAAAATGGAGATCTATCGACAAAGACTACTCACTTCTGCCTAGCTTAATAGTATGAGATTGCCGCAGCTGATAGGGTGAATTTCGGAAGAGATCACATTTGGTGAGAATGCTCGTGCTCTCTCTGGTTATTTCAGTTTTCGTTTTTAAAAGCGCTATATGTTGAGCCACCTCAGCTACATTTGGCATGTGAAATCTTTAGCGACAATCATTGGTCGATTTTCTAGCGTTGCCATTCGGGGAGTTGTAATTAGGCTTTTTTTTGGTCGCCGTGTAAGAGAAATATATATATATAGATGTAGCATTAATCCGCTGCTTCTATGCCATGACTGCACGCCAGAAAAGCTAAAAATTAGTCGTAAGACCATTTTATTTTTTCCTTGTTTTCCCAAGAAACAATCAAGATTTATCAACAATTATATTCCAGCGTAAGAAATAGTCTTTATAATAATTTTTAATGAGGTAATCCGAGTTCTTTATTGTTTCCAAAAATGCGCTAGATATAAAATGGTTTACCTACCAGCTTTTTCTCTTTATACGGGAAGGGAAACAAACTCAAGTCTTAAATGATATCACAATTATTATCCAACACACTTCCTATTATTTACTACAGAACATTAGAATTTTCATCATTTTTTTCAAGAATCTCATCTATGGTACTAGAATCTGACGTTGGCTTAGTCGTTGCGTCATTTAAAAATTTTTAAAAAAAATGTTCTTTTACGGCAGTTTAATTGTGTGCAAAACACTTATGATCCGCTGTAAAGGCTGGTTTAAACTGATTTCTAGATAGTCTTACAATGCCTCCTTTCCTTCTCGTATTTTAAACTGATCCAACCAACCCCACTGCAACTACTTTTTTTTAATTAATTTATTTATTTTTTATTTAGAAAGAAACTAAAGCATTTCTCTTGATACGATGAGAGGGAATAATCCGCATAAATGCCAAGGTTGATCGAACTATAGACCAGAACTCAGCGAAGTATTTTCATGCAGAATCTGTTCTCCTACATACTCTATAGCAGGGATGGCGAACCAATGGCACGTGTGCCATTTATGGCCCCCGACACAATATTTCAGGCACGCCACCGATCACATTCGTTATTACACAAATGGTATTACACTATGAAGCATATGTAACAATTAAATTAAAATTCACAAAAAGCACACAAAATAATAAACAATTATTAATGAAAAATTAACAATTAATGCTAAAAAAACAATTAATAACCATAAAAAATAAGCTAACGATAAATAACTAGCAAAAAAATTAACAGTCATGCTTAAACTAACATCTTACAACCTAATATAAGTTATTTGTCATCTAATCTGCAACAACAGAAGTCACACTGATGTTACTTTAAGTTGAATTACGCGTATAACTGAGACAGTGCAATTTTTTTTTCAATGTAAATAAAGAGTTTTGAGTTGATAGTATTTAGTATTAATATTTTCCCAATAATCACGAAGTCAAAATTATTTAACGGCACGTCTATGACCTCATCAAGCAATTTTTTAGAAAAAATGACACGTTGGTGTATAAAGGTTCGCCGCCCCTGCTCTATACAGTTGTAGAAACAGTTTCGTTTCCTATTTGGTGATTTTTTTCACTGCTTCAGTATAGTTAACGGAAGTTAACATTGTTTTTCAAACCTCTGTTGCCAAGGAAAATGAAAAAAAAAAAAACATAAGTTTAACACTTCATCCTTATACTTGAGCAAAGCGACGATTTTAAACTTTATATATCATCCTGCCGTGAAGAATTATCTGGGCTTTAGAACGAACAAATAACTTAAATATTTTATTAGTTATTAAATTTTCTTAAGAATCGCCCCTACATTTTTCCCCTAGATGAAAATTATCAAAATCACTCCCTTATTCTCACTTTTTTACAAATTCTTATGAGCTTAAATAATGCAGTATTGGAGAAAGTTTTTAAATATCAAAGAAATTGGCCACAAACGCTTTTAATTTTTAGAAAATTGTGGCTTTTCTCCATAGTGACGCTTTGCGCCATTTTCAAAATAAGCATAGACAGCGCTGTCTTTAAATAGTCTGAACGTTACCTAACAATCATGAGTAACCGTTACAAACTCACAGCATATTTTAATAGCATAATATTATAATAGCATATGTATTACAATATCATATATATATATATATTTAAAATAGCATATTATTAGCAAAAAAGCACAATTTCATGTGATGACGGAATCTTCGAAAAACAACCTTAAAAAAGATTAAGAAAAAGAATCAGGAAAAAGGCTTCATCGGAATTTTTTGAGTTATTTTTTAAACCTCAAATCAAATTCACCGGTAGATAGATCGAAATAAATTAAAAATATTTTAGAAAATACTTTTTGAGAGATTGGGACAAGTTTTGACACTATCATGAAACAAATTTTGAAAATTATATTATTCACTCCACACTCCAAAGCAGTTCCTTTTTCAAACTAAGACAAGGAAGTTGATAGTTTCAAATTGATATAGATATGTTTAGTCACTGATTTTCAAAATGATTACATTTCTGCACAATCACATTTTGGGGCTGCATTAAATTTAATCGTGCGATAGTTTAATTCTATTTCCAATTTGCATAGCTATGAAAAAAAATTTCAGAAATATTTACGGTAAAACAAATTATTATAATTGTTTTTTAAAGGTTTGTTTATTTTATGGTTTTCACAATATTCCATTCACTTTTTTTCTAAATATTGTGACAAAAATTACGAACCATTTACATTGTTTAAAAAAAGAGTTAACTTAAAAAGAAAAATCATTTTAAAAAATTATTTCATTTAAATGAAATTTAGATGACTAATTCATGTATATTTGGTTTTCAAAATATTCTCTCATAAGCTGAAAGAGGTGTTATTTTTTGCCAGTTACTTAAATTATCAGTAAATAAATAAAATTAAAAAATTTCTGTTTAGTATTTACATTTACTACATTTTTCTGTTGTTATTAATATTCGAACTTGGGATAGTTATATCCAATATAAATCCGTTATTTTATTGCATCTTTTATAATTTTACTGAGAGAAACAATAATCAAAACATGTGAAACATGCTTTATTTTTTAATAAAAAATGCTCGTGATTCAGTATTTAATTTAAATCAAGTTTCGCTTCATTTTATGACCAAAATTAATTTTATGTATGCAATTTATGCGAATCAAATATCAGAAACAAATCTTATGAATTCAATATAAATGTTTAGCTTTAATAAAAGCAATAGTAATTTTGCTTTTTGTAACCTTCCCACCCCCCACACACATTTATGTAAGATCTACTTAAAATTGATACTAAAAGTATCAAGATTTTGATAATGATGCTTAAATGGATCAGTTTGTACCTGATACTTTGTTGCATACTAAGTATAATTGATACTAATAGTATCAAGATTTTGTAAATGATGCTTAAATGGATCAGTTTGTACCCGATACTTTGTTGTATACTTTGTTTTATTAAGATAAATAACTAATACTTAGTTGCATAAGCATCAATTTGTTACAGATACTTCATTGTATCAATATCATTTAGTAAGTCAATATTTAAACATTTTTAAAAGACAAACATATATTTTGACCTTCCTGAAGGAAACAACTTTAGCACAAATTATTCTACTGTGTCTTCATACTAATGATAGTACAGTATCGAGCAAATTCATTGAATCAAGCACATCTTTTGAAAAACAACAGTTATCAACCATTTGTGTATCATTTTATGTATCAGCCATGTATCAGTTGTCGTGCATTTAATTCATAATTAACATGAACAAAGCCCCATGATTTTGACTTCAGAACTGCTGGTATTTTTAAAATTATCAAATTGTTACAGATGAAATGTCAGATTTTTTTTTAAACCAACTATATCAATCCTTCTTTTTTAAATAAATGTTTATGAATTGTAAAAAAATATGTATACATTTTCCAAATCTTATTACTTGTTATTTCTTATCATACAAATAGTGTTATGAATTATTTATTTACTTATTTATTTATTTTTGTATCTTTTTAGACGCTGATTTCTGAACATGAATCTAGCGATTTACAAGTTAATTTTCTGTAAGAATTCAAAAGTGGTCACAGTAGTTCGAAACACTGATGTTGGATTTGGTAAATCCACTGTTAATGAACAAACAACTCATCGTTGTTTGAAGATGGGGATAGAAGTCTTGAAAATGAATCACGTGGAAGACCAGAATCAAAGCTTGATGACACTGCATTCATAGTGCTTTTGGAATCTAACCCTCGCGCGTTACTGTTTAAGGAGGTTCGTAAGTATTAGGAATTAGTACAGCAACGATATCACACCATTTCTAAATCATTGCCAAAGTCAAAAAGTTGGATAAATGGTATTTCCGAACAAACAGAACAAAAAAAATCTGCCTTTCTTTGCTTCTAAGAAATAAAAGAGAGCCAATTTAGAACTGAATTATCACCTGTTATAATAAAAATAATTTATTATTTATGACAATAGGTGTCGTTCAGCGCAATGGTTAAATGCAGATGAAAGTTCAAAAACAACACTAAAAGCACCGCTACACCTTAAACAGGGAATGATAACTGTTTGGTGGTCTATGACCGGAATAATTCATTAAAAATTTTTAAATGGTGGCGAAACAGCAACAACAGAGAAGTACCGTGCAGAAATTGAAGTTAAGCATCAAAAAGAGCGTTAAATGAAGCAGGAAATGTTCAATCGAAAAGGACATATTTTGCTTCATAACTGACGATGTTCGTTACAAACAAATTGGCCGAATTAAAATAAGAAGTCCACTACAACCACCGGACATATTTACAACTGATTATCACTTTTTTAAACATTTGGGGAACTTTCTCCGTGATAAAAAAAAAGTTCACCAATGAGAGCAGATCAAAAACGAGTTTCAATCTTTAATTTGCACCAGAGAGCCAAATTTTTTATTGTGTGGCATTCAAAAACTAGTAACATGCTGGCAAAAATGCGTTGATTGTGATGATTTTTACATTGTTTAATAAAATAGTTTCTTAAAGAAAGTTATTCGCATTTAAATTTATAATAAAAATCTGAATCATGTGTAACAACCTAATACGCAACAAAACAACATCTTGTCGAAAAATTCTGTATTTGTATAAAAATATCTTCTTTTAGTAAGATCTCAATTTTTATGCCTTTATTTTCTCTTGTACGGGTCACTTTTCATAATTCCTTCAACGAAAGCAAGTGGTTCGATGCTGTTATATGAAATAAAAAAAGGAAACCCAAAATATTTACTTTCATTAAAATTATGATCCAGAAATTTATCCTTGATTCAATTAATGCGCTCTCTACTGAACTTATTAATTGTTTATATCGCTACGTTAAAAATATATATCTGATTTTTAGCTTTTCTTTGTGCTTTTTGCATACTTTTCTACTTTACGTCCTTCATATTTCATACTTTAAGAGTAGGATATGAAGAAGAAAAAAATCGATGGTTAAACATAAAGAAGAGCTTTCCCCATACTGAAACAAAATAAATATTGCTTTAAAATAATATTGAAGAAAATTTCCCTCCATGTTAATATTCTTTTCAAGCCTTTCATTTTCGAAAAAAAAAAGCACGCAATTGAATGATTAATAAAATATTTTCAACCACTTGAAAGAGTTATTTAAGGGAGAACCCTAAAACTTATTTTTTTGTTCACTAAATTATATTTAAATTTAAAAATTTTAAATAAAATTAACCTTTAAAGAACTACTTTTTTTCACTAGATTAAAAATACTTTATAACGTTTTTCGTCAGATCTAATTCTTTATTTCTTTCGCTTTTAAGTCAACTTGGAAAACATAGTTTCTAAAACTTTTATTTTAGTCTATGATTTTTCTTCATCTTAGTTTTGTGATAGTTAGTTGCTTTATATCGGAAAATGGTCGAAAAGTCAATTGGCGATAAAATAAAAAGAGTTTTTTGTGTTTGGAAACAATCGTTACTTGTATTTGACATGAATTAGAGAACTCCATTTAAAATTTGAGTATTCTTAACCAGGCGAAAAATGGTTGAAAATTCGATTGGCGATTCATTTCCAAAGGCGAAAAATGGCTATCTATGTAGGTTAATCCAAATTTCGATCACAATATGCCTTCCTTACAGATATGAAAGCAATTCATTAAAAACGTTTTTAAAATAACTTCAGGCATTTTCAAAGCTTCAAAAAGTCTCTACGTAATTCAATTTAAATTATGCTACGATAATTAAATGTTTTTATGCATCCTTTTTGGTAACACTGAATAATACTCAAGTTTAAATGTAGAATCCTTATACTTGACCTAGCGAAATGTATGTCCATTTTTACAATTTTAGGAAATCATTTAAAAATTTGATAGAGGAATTTTGTAGCGATATCTTTCAAACTTTTGTCAAAAATTTTCTCTAAATGCCCTACCACTTTAAAATAAATTTTTATGCTGAAATAAGCAATAAGTAGGCTTAAATTTTTTTTTAAAAAAGAGATATTTGTTGATAAAATTTTTAACTGTACATCTAAATTTTACTCAAAATTCGTAATCAATTTAGCAACAGCATTACCCATCTATCTATTTAACAGTACACAAAAGTTTTCATTAAAAAAATATTGAGAAAGTATTTTTTAAAAAAAGAAAAAATATTTTAAATTTTCCAATTAGTTGAATTTGTAGAATAATTCTGGTGTGTACGAAGAAAATCCAATTACTGCTACTGTACAATAATTTATTAATGCATTTTAAAAAATTATCAAGAAATTGTTGTTTTAAAATGAACGTATGAGGTGTTCGGCAGTTTAAACTAAAAGAGAAATAAAAGTGATACACTGCATTGAAGAAATCTGAAAATTTTCACACTTTTACCCCCAAAAAAATCTTAGCTTTAATATTGCAACAAGATTAGTAGATAAAAAGATTTCAATAAAAACCGATTTTTATAGGTGTTCACAGTACAACGCAACATTAAACGTTTGCAAAATGTAATACAGAGTTAAAATGGGAACTCCTTCTATCCCACTCTTAGTGACATAGTCCTGCATTATTTCGAAGAAAAAGTTTTGAAATAGTTCAAATTTTCATAGTGGGAAAGATACCTTGACGTTACGCTTGTCTTAAAAGACAGTGATACTGATTTTCATTAATTACTTTCTATTCTCAACTTGGTTGAAATCATTCAATTTACTTTAGATGTTCTTGTAACTTAATATCCTGAATATTTTTCCAACTCTGTTTACGTTAAACATTTTGCCGTCTCTTTGCCCCCCCCCCTTTCAGGTTAATTCTAACCCCCCAAATTGTCAGAAAATTTCTGCGATCCATACTTGCGTTTTCTGCGCACCAACACTTTGCTCCGTTTCTTCTACTATAAACTCCGAACTTAACTTCCTCCCCTCGCTTGCTGTTAACCATGGATTTAACCCTATAATTGATTCAGCTCTCGCTAAATTCACGATACCTAAACGCACCTCTTCCTCTAATTACTAACAGCGAACTTGCTACTTTACCGACTTTTTTTCCTCCCGTTTGTAATAAAAATTGTCTTCATCCTCATCCATTTTGGTTTTAAAATCATTTTCAGGCCTGTTAACAAAATTAAATTTAAGTCTCTTAAAGATCCTATTTATTTTAATAATCGCATGGACATTTACAACACTCCTAGTCAGTGTGACCTTGGCTGCATTGGACGAACTAGACGCGCTTTAAAAATTAGACTTATGAAACACAATAGATACGTCCATTATCAAGAACACAAAAAATTATCAATTACTGCACATTGCTGGATTTTTAGACATAAAATCAATTTTAACAATGCCAAAATTACACCCATCCCAGTTATATCAGCTCATCTTCATATCCTGGAATCTTGATTTATTCATATTAATGCTGATTCTCCTGTTAACGACATTAGTTCCTCACTCCTCTCTATAACGCATGGAAATGCATTTTACCCTGAATTGGTTTTTCTTGTTCCGTTTTTCATCGTTTTTCTATCTCGGCTACTGTGGTTTTTACCCATCGGCAAAACGGATCTTGGTTTGGATTTGGTCCTCATACATTTCAACTACAATAATCAAGCAGTGCGCATTCGTCGTCATTGCATGCGTTGCTATGGCGACCACTGCTGTTTGATAATTTTTTTTATAATTCTTTTTTTTTTTTCACTTTTAATTTTGTTATGCATTAAGTTGGTGAGTTTTTGAGATATGGGACCAGAGAAATCCCATAAATACTTCTTGAGTTGTGAATAAAAGAGAATTTCATCATTTGAACGATATTTTTGTTTTTATTGTTTTAGTTAAGAATCAGATATTCCAACCTACAGTACAAACTGGATCGTTTTCAATACTAATTCAGGTGAGTATCACAAATAAAGAAGGTCCAAGCTGATTGGCCTGGTCCCAAAAGTTAGAGTTGAAGCAAGAAAAAAAAACGATGCCAGGGCCTAAACTTATCTTGGCTGAAGAAGCCAAAGCAAAAAAATGTAGACGGAAATACCTTAAGCGTTACACACAAATGAAGAAACGAAAATATTCCGTTCGCAAACGCAAGCATGAAGCCCGTCCCTCACAAAAGTACTAGAGTGGTTGAGAGAATTGAACCCTATCGTAGAGCAAATGGTGGCTCTCCGAACCCCTTTCATGCAAATACGAGAACTGGGTGTTGATCACCAGGTTAGGGATAAAAGGATCCAGTGTCAACGTACCCAATGACTTGCACAAGACCCTAGACTGTCTTCCACGCAATATAAATGATTCATTCACTATTCATGTAACATTGAAAAAAAGCCTAGCTTTCAAATCATATTTCATGCATGAACTTGTGAATCCGAAACGGGTGTATGATGCAGCTTACAATCTCCTTCAAACACCATTGTACCAATCTGAAAATTTTAATATTGATCTCGATTGGCTGTTCAATATCTATTCAGCCATCAAAAGAATTTACACAGAATGTGTCTGAGCTGCATTCAAATATGACTGCAAAATTGTGTACCGAGCAGTTCAGGATTAACAGTTAAAGATGTTCAAGATGAAAACACAATAAAGTTGCTATTCCAAAAAAAATTAGACAGCAACCATTTTGCCAATGGGTAACCTGTGATCACCTTGCGGCGAGCACAAATTTTTTTATGTAATTTTTTAAGAGCTTTGTTTCGCACTTTTTTTCCCATTTTTTGTTGGGAACTTGACGTTTTTATTTCAAATTACTTTTGTTTCTTCTCATTCACGACCGGCAAGTCTTGAAAATGGGCGCCCGTTTTAAGCGCTTAAAACCTGTTGACTGTTGTTTCAAATTTGTATTTTTTTTAAGCAAATGAAGTTTTTAATCGAGTAATGCATAATACAAAATGCTAATACTAAAATAAGTTATTTAACACACAAAACTATCATTGGAAACATATAAATCAAGCTTTTATTAAACTATTTTTAGTATTACCTAATTATCTCAGAAAATAAATGTTATAAATTAGTTATTCGAAATAAAATATAAAAAAATATTGAGGAAAGGTAGGGGAAATGTCATGCACAAGCCAATAAAAAAAACGTTAAAAAATTTGTCTTCGGAGATAACTCAGATGAATTAAATTTTTATCCTCGTAAATTCCCATTTACCCCCAGCATTACTACACCAGAACCTAGATATAACACTTTATAATTAATGCAAAAATTGTTTCAACAAAATATTTTGTTAAAAACTGCATTTTACAATTGTTCCTTTTTACATTGTTCAAATATGTTTCTCAAGTAAAGAAAATATCTAAATAAAATTTACAGACAGAAGAAAAAACACGTCTTCAAAATTTAGCTAAATTTGCTCGTAAAGTCGCATTTTTTGTGGGAAATAAGTCTTACCATGAATATCCAATTTCTACAGTTTATCTCCGTATGTGTTTAGCGTCGTCAGTTTTAGTAATAAATGGCAACTTACTTCTGCAGATAAGGTTCGATTTTCACGTAATATACTTTCACGTTGGGGCCTCCCTGGCCGAGCGGTATCGTCGGTCCAAACGCTCTGTTAAGCGTGGAGGTAGCGGGTTCGAATCCCGCCGTAACCCTGGATGTATTCTTTGTGATGTCTTTCTCTGAATTGTTCTATCTGTACTTTCTACTTGACAATGACTTATAAGCCTATATTGAGCACACAAGTCAGCAAATGTATGTAATTTCAATAAAATCAATAAATCAATAAAAATCAATACTTTCACGTTAAGACAAAAAATAGTTGTTAAAAGTTTTGTTAATTTTATTTGGGAGAAACTTTTATGAATATTTATAAATTCTAAAAATCTGTCGTTAAAATATAAAGTAAGTTATAACGTAAGTTATAAAATTATGATGTTGGAATATAAAAAAAAAAAATATCGTAAAATGTAATTTGTATTATTTCTGATTTAAAAATTTATCTGGTTGAAAATATTGGTGTGATTTCTCAAAAGAAAAAGGCCTGTACTTGAAACTAATTACTTGTTAAAAATTCAAAACACTTAAAATTTTCAGAATTGAATGTCAAGTTAATTCGAGGCATCGAGTTCAGAAATTTATCATTAGCATCGCATTATTTCTTCTAAGATCTATGTCTGAAATTAGATCCGTTATTAGATCTGTTGAAAAACTTACTATGAGATAACCGAAAGACGCAGTTTTTTAAATATTGTTTTTAAAAATTCTAAATTTCTAATTATAATTCAAAGGAGAAGGGGAGATAAGAAATAGCTCAGACCCGTTTCATTCGAGATTGCTTGATTTAAGATAGAAGTTTATAAAAGAATCTATAAAATTTCATTGTAGTACACGTGTTCTTTTTTACTTTATTAAATCAAATCATCGGATTAAAAATCCTTGTGTTGATAATACTATTTCTCATAATATCTATATCTCTCAAAAGTAAATAATAATAAAGTAGAAAAAATAAAATTAAAAAAAAACTGGCACGGTTGTTTAAGAACTTACAACATATCAAATTTATGAAAAAAGGAAACAAAACAAAAATACATAAACCTATTTTCCTAAACTTTCGCAAATAGGTAGAAGATAGAAATTTATTTTAAAAAATCTGAAATTCCCTTAAAATACGTGTTGTTTTTATTTGATTAAAGCTTCCGAAATAAAAAATTTAGTCGAAAATATTATTTATAAGATACGATCTATTTCTCCAAAAATTAAATCCCAAATGCAGTAGAAAAAATTGATATTAGAGGAAAACCAGTATGACGTCGTTTTAAAATAATTTAAACTTATCATATATTCCAACATAAGTGGAAATAATAAAATGCGTGCGACCATGCACGGTTAAGCTTTTTAGAGATTTTCTTAGAGATTGGCTAACTTTAAGATAGAATTTTATTAAAGATTTTGAAATTTCTTTATAATGTTAAGGTATTCTTGTTTCTTTAATATTTTTTTTTTATTTTTTATTTTAATTTTCATTTTTTTTTTTGCGAATTAAAATATTTCTTTTTAAGAGGCATTTCAAAAACAAAGTATCGGTCCAGCCCAGGGCTAAAGAGAATAGAAGGGCTAGTTCACTCCGCTCTTAGAGCTGAAGCTACGATTTCCCTCCTCATGACGTCACTGCGTCCACAGATCTCGGAAGATCGCACGCAAAGATATTATGATAACTTTGCATCTTTCTCTTTGTAAAAATAAGTTAGACTTTTTCTGGTTATTAGCTTTAAACTTTACGTAATTAACACATTATTTCCGTTCATAAACATAGTTTAAAAAAACTTTCTTGGCCATTGTATTAAAAAAATACCATTTTAAACTCATAAAAATATTTTACTAGTTGGCGAAAATGACACTATAAATACTTTATTTTAAAAAGTTCAGTTTTAACTATAATTATTAAGAAAAATGAAAGCATATATCGACACTTTTTTATCTACATATTCTTTTATAACAATAAGTTGAGTTAAATTTAGAATCCCCGATTTTAAAATATGCCGTTAGTAGCAATTTGGTCATACTTAATCATTAGGAAACATCAACCTTAAACGCTAATTACTGAAACAAATTTATAGATATTTAAATTCAAGATAATATAATTTTTAAAAGAATCATAAATATTTAGAATAACTTCATTAAAAAAATAAGTTATGAAATTAGGAGAATTCCAACTGTACATTATATATTTTATTTATACTTTTTACTTACGTTTTAATTTTCTTTGACTTTATCCATTTTTTAATTTTTTTCACCTGCCTTTCTTTTTGAAGTAACGAGGCGGTTTCTATTTAGATAACGAATTTTTATAAAAGTTCTTAACGATAGAAAAGACGTATTGCTGTTTTATATTAACTGTGTCATTTCGGAATCCATTCCTTACATAGTTGTTCATTTACTTTAGGGAACACGCGGAAAATTATATTTTTTCCTTTTGTTTTTCTATCAGAATTTTTGCAAGTTGCAATCGCGCAAACTGGCATTTCGTTAATAGTTTTAAAATTTTGTAAATTCAGGGCAAAAACTGAGGAAAGTCATTATAGAAAATAACAAATGTCTTAGAATATGTCACAAAAAGAAATGCTCCAATATTAGTTAGAGCTAGTAAGGCCGAAGGCTCTGTTCTTGAAATAAAAGTGCGAGCTTTGCGCCAAAGTGACGTCACTAGAGAAAATCGGAGGATTGGCGCTGCGAGAGTTTCTTCAAAGGAGTGAACCAGCCCTTCTATTCTCTTTAGACCTGGGTCCAGCCAGCATTATTTCACTTTTAAAATAATCTAGTTGAACAAAACGGTAAAAATAATATCTGAAATAAGTGCGATAAAAATAAATAATAAATAAAAACTGGAACTAATTCATCAATTCTTTGAGTTTCTTTGAAACTTTAATTTCATCTTAAACCAACCCCTTTATCAATATGGCTTAAAAAATATGTTATACATAAATCTAAAACTTTAATTTATTAAATTAAATTAAAATAATAAAATCGTAAGTAATAATTAAACATTTTATTTGTTAAAAGATATGAAAATTCTGTGAAAGGTCTTTAGTTTGTATTTTAATAAAGTAAAACCAGGGATAAAATTTAGATATAATTTCATAAAATACATTTTTCGTAGGGTGCTTATACTTAGACCGAGCATCCAAAATATTGGGCAGTATTTGTATAATTGTATCATTGAAAAATAATATTTGTTTTATTGCTTGTATACTTTTACAAAATAAATTCTCGGTGTAAAAGTATTATTGGCCTCACTCCATAAGTCAGACTTTTTAGTTATAATAAAAAATATTATTTAAAAATAATTTTTTTGTGTGACACTCTTAATTTTATTAATTTTTAATCACTTAATTTTTAAGTAGTAGCATTAACAACCTTTACTTTCACATATATAATTCTAATCTTATTCAGAAATTTTAACGCGTTTTATTTTATCATAATTGAACCTACATCGTTCATTATGGTATCAGTAAGTTTGATAATTATATTTTCTTTCTTTTTTCTTAGAAATCTTTAAACTCAATATGACTAGTCTATATTTTTAAACTTTTTGTCAAACTTTATGAAACTAATAGTTTTTTTTAAAAAAAAATTGAAACTGATTTTGAAAAGGACTTCAGTTTATTCTCAATTACAGAGTTTCTTAAAAAAATTTAATAATTTAATCATTGTAATTACGGATCAGCAATCGTTTAATAACATAAAAATGTAAAGTTATGTACCAATTTTTATACATTTTTAACACTCAATCGAATAAAACTAACCGCAAGCTGATATGAGCATTTGTATTGAAGTTGTGAGCAATTTTAGGAGAGAAAAATGTCATACAGAGAAAACGATTTGAAATAATGCTTTTAAAAGAAGTTAAGTAAAGTATTTCCTATGTAAATTATAATACCGAGAAGAATAAAACTAATTGTTAGTTACTGCAATCATTTGTTTAAATATAAAAACATATCTGATAAGATGAAATTCAAAAGTAATGCATATAACTTTCAAACAATAAGTGCTTTTACTTGCTATTGATTTTTATTCAATCCAGCCTTAAAATTACATAAGAAGCAATACTGACTTATTTCTAAAAAATTTAAGATTTCCGGAATCCGCTAATTTTTTAAGTAGTGAACCACAAGCAGCTGCATAAAAATGCTCATAATCTTGAAACAAATTGTCGTGTAAACACGAAATCTTGTTTTATTTAATTCTGCCCAATATTCTAATAAGTAATTACAATCTGCTTAGTAATTAATTAACACAGAAAAAATAACATGTTGTGAAATATAGCAGTTTTATGATCAAACATGAAAAAGTGAGCTAGATACTAGTTTTCAATTACCAAATATCAGGCAAACTATTGTTATCAACAATTACATAAATCCAGTTGTTTATAATTTGAAATTACTTTTTTCTTTTTGGTATAAATTCAGAACTATTTCCAAGGGGAAGGCTGAGCAGTAGCTTGCTAGCCACTTCTTCCTTGCTGCTGCACGTGTGCTATTTATTGCCTAAGTCATCTCAGCAATATCAGGAAACTACTTGTGGATAAGCTCTGTAAATATATATATTTAAAAAAAAACGCATGTAATCAGATTAAAAATGCAGCGTCATTATATATATATTTTCACTGATAAACAACAGTAAAAACTTTGCATATACATACAGATATCCAAGCAGACGATCAGCATACAGTTGTAGTAAAATTTCAAAGCAAAATTGCTTTATCAAATCCTTCAATTTTCAATGATTTATTATGAATAGTAAGAGAAATTATGAACATTTTATTCAATTAATCAGCTTGCATGCTGCTACGTTAAAACATATACCTTTAAGCAAAATTAAAAAAATTAGTTATATTTGAATAAATAGCAAACAATAAAATATATTGTGCGTTACCTGCTTTAACGATTCATCAGTAGCGTCACCCTAAACAGTGACAAGAAACATTCAGATTTTTGTCTCTTATTGCTAAGCCTACAACAATAACCTCTAAAAATATCCTCCGACTTTAGTTATTTAAGATCATGACGCTTTTTTAAAACAAAAATAATAAAATTTAAGTTACTGAAACATATTTGATGAAGAGTGATAAAATTAAACTAATAAATGTCAAACACACTTACCGAATTTCATATAGACTATCAATTGTCAACACACACGCCATTCACCGGCTCGAACGGGACTCTGGGAAGTGAGCTAGTTAATATGAAGTGTACTTTAAACAACCTCAAAATAAACTTAGGTATAAATAAAATGACTTCATACACCTCAATTAATACTTGACAATCTTTAGTTGAAATAAAGTATTTTTTTCATACCTCAAAAATACCTCTCCTGTTATAAGTGTCAGAAAAACAACCTGTATACCTTAAAAATCACTTTCTCAATCTAGTTGATATGAAGGGAATTTAAAACAACCTCAAAATAAGCTTAGGTATAAATAAAATGACTTCGTGCACCTCAATAAATACCTCACTCTTTTTAGTTGAAAAAACGTAAATTTTTTTATTCCTTATAAATGCCTCTTTCGTTACAAGTATTAAAAAAAACAATCTGGTATACCTTAGAAATCACCTTATCAATCTGGTTGATATGAAGTGAATTTAAAACAGCCTCAAAGTGAGCTGAAGAGTATGTAAAACAACCTCGTAGACTTCAATTACAACCTTTATGAAGTATAATTTTTATGTTTGTTTTCTCAGAAACCTCAAATATACCTCAAAAATACCTCTAAAAAACCTCAAATATGCCTTAATTTTTCGTAAGGGTTACGCCACAAGTGGATTGACCCTTATTTCATTGAAAGTCATAAGTGTACGAACATTTTTGGGGTCGGCTGTATATTCAAACATTTTTCTTTCTTTCCCTTATTCCTTAAAATTTGAAAATATATTTACGTTTATTTTATATATCAAAATATTACTTGCTACTTCAAACTATTATTATTTATTACGATACGTTACTTTATTATTTACTATGTCATATTTTCTGCTGTTAATGCTTGTTTGTAAAATTCACTTTTAAATTTCAAGTCTTATCATAATGTTCTTCAAAAGTAAGAATTCGATAATATTTTTTGTCATGAGCTAAAATTTATTTAACGATATGGAACAAAAACTTCTTTTGTTAAAAATCTGTTTGAGATTTCTTCATTCATTAATTTAGTTAAGGTTTATTATTAATTAATTTACTTAAGACTTTTTAAAAGATTAAATAAATTCATAATTTCTGATTCTTTTTAATACAATCTTTATACTCAGCTAAATATGTTTAATGATTTCTTTGTCTATTCGGAAATGTGTTTTTTAATTTACTATTAGTAAGTATTCTCTATTAGTAAATAAACGCAGAGTAGTCGCTAGCTATATTTTAACTACAAGCATATACATTTTGCGGGTTCATTTAAAAATATATACCTTAGAATCACGTTGGATTTTTGTTAATTTTCAGAATTAAATGTATGATTTATTTATTTATATATTTTAATTTTGTTTCTAAGGGAAAATGTTCCTTTAGTTTTCGGTATTTTTATTTTAATACTAAAACTCTTATTATAATTTAGTTTTTATCAATGATATATGAGCCTATGGAGTTCTAGAAGAGAGGAATTCTTTGTTTTAGAGGCACATACCCTTTAATAATTATGTAAAAAAAAATTTAATGTATCTTGTTTTTATAACTTTATAATTTAGATTTTTATGTAAAGAAATCTGGAGTGCTTTCATGAGCCTTGCCAAAGTCATCGCACCTCTCGATACGATTAAAATTGAAAGCAAACTTTTCAAAAGAAAAATTTAAAATTCAATTTGAAGAAAAAAATTGAAATGTTTAAAACTAATATTAAAAAGAACTTTTTTGAATTTTATTGGTATGGTCCCTCAAAGAGTTCTGGGGACAAATATCCTGTTTTCCGTAACACAAAGATGACTCTAGGGGCAATTGAAAGAACACATAAAAATCTAAAATTCGTTACATTTAAAGTTTTCTTAAACGTGAAGTCCTAATTTAATGACTACGTTTTTTTAATGAAACTTTTGTTTATTCTGAGTAAAGAGCCTTAAATTTAATGAATGTATCCTTTCTTCCTATTTTATCTGATTTTTTACTCTCTAGTTGATGAAATAATCTGTGAAAGTTACTTGTTTTAAAATTAAACAGGAATGGCGTGCATTAACCTGAAAGGTTGGATAGAATTTGTTGTATAGGCTAGTAATAAGTTGACCATATATAGCTTAAGTTGACCATATATAGCTTTATTCAAATTAATGATGTAGAATGGAATCTGGAATCAGAGACAATTTCGATGGAATCCAATCTGACTCCGCAATTGTTGATAACAATTATTAATAAAATTTTACAATAACTATTTTTATACTATGACGAGTTAGAATTTTTTTAACGGATCTCTCTCTCTCTCTCTCTCTCTCCCTCTCTCTCTCTCTCTCTCTCTCTCTCTCTCTCTCTCTCTCTCTCTCTCTCTCTCTCTCTCTCTCTCTCTCTCTCTCTCTCTCTCTCTCTCTCTCTCTCTCTCTCTCTCTCTCTCTCTCTCTCTCTCTCTCTCTCTCTCTCTCTCTCTCTCTCTCTCTCTCTCTCTCTCTCTCTCTCTCTCTCTCTCTCTCTCTCTCTCTCTCTCTCTCTCTCTCTCTCTCTCTCTCTCTCTCTCTCTCTCTCTCTCTCTCTCTCTCTCTCTCTCTCTCTCTCTCTCTCTCTCTCTCTCTCTCTCTCTCTCTCTCTCTCTCTCTCTCTCTCTCTCTCTCTCTCTCTCTCTCTCTCTCTCTCTCTCTCTCTCTCTCTCTCTCTCTCTCTCTCTCTCTCTCTCTCTCTCTCTCTCTCTCTCTCTCTCTCTCTCTCTCTCTCTCTCTCTCTCTCTCTCTCTCTCTCTCTCTCTCTCTCTCTCTCTCTCTCTCTCTCTCTCTCTCTCTCTCTCTCTCTCTCTCTCTCTCTCTCTCTCTCTCTCTCTCTCTCTCTCTCTCTCTCTCTCTCTCTCTCTCTCTCTCTCTCTCTCTCTCTCTCTCTCTCTCTCTCTCTCTCTCTCTCTCTCTCTCTCTCTCTCTCTCTCTCTCTCTCTCTCTCTCTCTCTCTCTCTCTCTCTCTCTCTTTTTCTCAGTTACGGTATTTTTTAATAACGTTTTTAACTCATTTTTTGACGAAGTTTAAAATCGTTATATATAACCATTACATTAAAAAGTTTAAAAACGTTATATATAACAAGAGGTAGTACAAATGTTGCTAAAAACTAAGAGAGTTAAGACGCATTATCAGGAACCCATGTCTGGAAATGCCGTCATACACCGCTATAGGAGCTTCCCTATTACGAACTGTTTCTTCATGAGCTTCTAAGCAGATCACAAAAGGGAAGCGCTCTCAGCCACAACCGACATTTACTAACATTTTCCAAACGAATTCAATCTTGATGATGTTTCCTAACTCCCATAGAAATTTGTCGCGACATTTACGCGACCCCCTGTTACTTATAACGTTTTTTTAATTTATACATTTCCACAAAAAATAGACTGAATATGTCCTTTTAATAAAAATCTGGAGCTTTAAGGGAAAAATTAATAACAGATTTGATATCTTCACACGCGAATTAGGCAAGATCAAGTATTTGTATAAATGCACCAAATTCTATTCTGCGATGCATTTGTTTATAAGCGAATCTGCTTTTTCGCATTCCCATTCTTTTCTGATTTCATTTTGATTAAAACTCTAGTCATCCTAAAATTCTGCAACATGTAACTAACTTTAGTTTATAATTTAACTATAAAACTAATTGCTTTGATCATTTAAACTAGCGCCACAGCAATCAAATCGCCATTTCCTATCCCGACAGTTGTTTTTCCCGCTGAATGCCTGCGTCATGTTGTTGATTCTTCCTTTGGCTTTTCAATGGTTTGAAATTGTTGATGGCCTCTCATGGCACCTCAAAGCGATTCGACGCCAAATCTTGCAAACCTGTTTCCCTGAAGTTCCTGGGCATACTGCGCAGGCGCAGAACGAATTGCGGAACTAAACTTCTAACAACGTCACTGTTTCAGGAGGAATTCCGATTCCCTCCGAGAAGAAAAAGTTATAAAAAATCATTCTCCTAAGATTTAAATGATTCTTAAACTTCTTAAAACCTTCATAAATCAGCTTCAACTGAATTCAGAATGTTTTAAATAACTTATTTCTTTGTCAAAATTGGTCTGAAATGTTCATATCAATTGAATTTAGGAGAAAACTGCGTTCGATGTAGTTTTTATCAGAAAAGTGTCATGGCGGTGATGGCCTCTGGAATGACTGCGATTGGTTGAAATAATATCATTCCGAATAAGCTTTTTGCTTGAAAGAATTGATAAATTGTTTACTCTATTGTTAAATGCCTCGTGATATAGTGGATTTCAAAAAGTAGTTATGAATCACTTTCGGTTTAGTTCATTTTTATCGTAATTCATAATAAATCATTTTATTTTTAACAGCTGTTGTATTTGAGTGAGGGAAAAAATATTGATAACATTATTGAATTTTTTCGCTACACGTTATTTGAATTTTAAAATAGCTTAGAAATTTGTATCGGCAAACTGCTATGAATATTTCAAAATATGTTTATGAAACCATAATAGGAACACGAGTTTTGATAATTCTTTTAAAATAATAATTGGAAAAAAAATTAATCAGTTAATATTCTTATTTTAAGTTAACTCATCTTTACACATTTATTTGTTTATTTATATATTATTTTTTCCATGCCAACTTCCAGGCTTACAATTTGTCGACAATTTTCAAAACGGAAACAAATTATTAGAAAAATATATGCTTGCTACGAACCAAAAATTGTAAATTTTTTTTAAAGCAATTATAAAATAAGGAAGAGAAATGCAACGAGCGAAATGTTTTATAGCACCCAAATGTGTATTATATTTTTAATTATTTATTTCTTCTATTAGAATACGTTTGAACGAACTTACAAACTATAATTAAAAAGTAATTTTTTTCTCAAAAATTTTTTGGATGTGCCATATTTTATAAAATAAATAATCTGACTTCAAAATAAAGAAACCGTGCTATTTTTTAACAAACCATTCCATATTAATATTAAAATCATTTTCCCTTCAAGGTTAACCGTTAGAAAAATCTAAATTCACATTTTCTATGCGAATTTGTAAAAACTAACGTAACACAAGTACGTCTGAAAAACTACTATTACAAAAACACTTTTTTGTTAAGTCCTTTTCTTAAAAAAATTATAAACCCTAAAAATGAAAAAGAAGATAGGATTTTTCAACAATCATTTTCACATTTATTTGAAATCGTTCGGTTAAATGTTCGAAAAATCTAGTTTCACATTTTCTATGAGAATGTGTAAAAACGAACATATACACTACTTCTAAAAAATAATCAATCACAAAAATATGCCTTTTTTTACTCTTATCTAAAATAAAATACACTTATTATAAATAAATAAGAAATAAAAAAAAGTACCAAAAGGAAAAAAAAGAACATAGAACTTTTCAACAAGGAATTTCATATTCTATTAAAATTCTCAGGGGAAGTGTTGGAAAAATCTACATTCCAATTTCAACAGAAATGCGTTAGAACTAACTTATAAATTGTAGCTGAAGAGAAATTAAAAACACAAAAATAGTTTCAAGGCTTCTATTTTATTAAGATAATAAAGCTTAAAGGTAGTGGAAATAACGCTTATGAGTAAGAAAACTAAGATTTTTTTACACGAAATTCCATTTTATATTATAACTGTTTTAACATGAGCACCGAAAGAGTTAATTTCTTTTTTGTAAAGTATAGGAATCAATTAACATTCTTATTTCACTCTCTATAAAAAAAAACTAAAATAATAACATAAGATGGGTAATTCTCTTCTTCAAAAAGTGGTGTTACGTTTACATTTAAATTTGGTTATCACATTAAACATTAAAAATTGAATTAAACTCAGTAAATGTTTACTGCCATTAGCTACTACTTGCGATTTTCAAAGAGAAAATTTTTTTTATTGTAAAGTAATTGTATAAAATTGCAAATTAAGTTTTATTTCCACTATTAGGATTTTTAATACAAATATAGTTTGCTGGAAAAAATCTTTAAGAAGAAAAAAAAAACTCATTAATAAACTTGTTTACACTTTTTGGAAAAAATTCTAAAATCTTGTGTTCTGACACCCAATATGGGTGCAGAAATATATTCTTATTGCTCTAATCCAAGGGTTGAATTTTGAAACAGTATCAATTGCAATGGTCTTGATGAATGAAGGGAAAATTGAAGAAGGAAGAAGAAAAGATAAAATGATTTGAAATGATTGGTCGCAAAATGATTTGAAATATTCGGCATCATAAATATCTTTACTTATAAAATGCGTATAAAGTGTCCCGAAAGGGAAAAAGTATAGAAAAAGCTCTGATTTAAGAATTAAAAAAATTTTCTGATTTAAGATTAAGAAAATTAAAAAAATTTTCTTCTTAATTTTGTAGTAAAATGTATTTAATCACCAATAAAAAAAGTCCGATTTAATAAACTTTTAAGCAATTTTTCAAGTAGTTTTCTTATTTTTTAACAGAAAACTTAAAAATATAAAGGGCTTTCCCCAAATTTCATTTTGTACTGTTAAACAAGATTTATGTTGAGCATTGTTGGGGATCATTTCTTATAAAAAAACTCCTTGTCATTTTGAGCTTTTTTTTAAAAAAAAGAACAGAAGCTACTTAGAAAATTGCTTGTAACTTTTTAAATTTTTAGGATATTCCATTTGGACTTATTTCATTAGTTTCATTAGTTATATATATATATTAANAACATTTCTATACACATTTTTTGATTTTTTTTTTCAAATAATCCTTAGGAAATCGTTTTATATAAATTATAAGTGTGTATGTTCTGCGATTTCTCATACTTAACCATCAAACTCATCAATATATATATATATATATATAATTAAAAGAAAATTAAATAAATATTGGAGAAAATTAAATAAACATTTCTATACACATTTTTTGATTTTTTTTTTCAAATAATACTTAGGAAATCGTTTTATATAAATTATAAGTGTGTATGTTCTGCGATTTCTCATACTTAACCATCAAACTCAAAACATTTAAAGGTTTAAGAGACCGACAATAAATTAAAAACGGAAAATAATGTTTTCGAACACCTAATGAAGAAAATTGTAGCAAAAAAATTGTAACTGGAAGGCTATTATTTTGTCTATTATATGAAATAAATGCTCAAAATCTCGTAAATTTAGCTTAAATATTTTATTTAATATTTTTAGAGTTATGGAGATAGGGTCATTTTTATAAAATACTAATTTCCTTTTTGTTTTACTTTTTTATGCCGTAACTTTAAAAATATTAAATAAAATATTAATATTAATATTTTATTTAATATTTTTAAAGTTATGGAGATAGGGTCATTTTTATAAAATACTAATTTTCCTTTTGTTTTACGTTTTTATGTCATGACTTTAAAAATATTAAATAAAATTAAACGAAATTTTTGGAGCAGTTTGAAAGAATTTACAAAATTATTGATTTAAAGTTTGAGAAAAGTTTGTTTAAAAAAAATCCAAATTTTAAAAAAAATCCAAATTTTACAGAAAATGTTTATAATTAATTTACGTTGCTCTTAAAATGTTGTTCAATTTTATTAATATTTTTAAAGCTATGGCAAAAAAACTATAAGATAAAAAATTAACTTTTCATAAAAAGGTTCATATCTTCATAAATATTTAAGCTAGGCTTACGAAATCTTGTGCTATTACATATTATAACCAAAATAATTCTTACCAGTTACAAATCTTACATTTTCCGACATAGGGTGTTCATAAACACTGCTTTCCACTTGTAATTTATTATCGGTCTCTCTAACCTCTGAAAGCAATAATCTTCATTGATTGATATGTATGAAAAATTGCTTGATCTAAGCACCTTTGAAGTTATAAAATTATTCTTAAATTATTTCCTGAGAAATATGAAAAAATGTATTAACACTGAAGTGTTTTCGTTATTTTGTCCACCCCCTGAAACCATTTCATGTAAGTAAATATAAATATGAATTGTGATATTTTTTTTAAATTTTGTTACAGAGTTTACATTTTTTACAAAAAAAAAACATTTCAAATCAATAATTAGCGTATTAGCGTTACAAGAATGTTTACCTAGAGAAGTGCCAGTGGTGTAACAAGAATTTTTTTCCCGAATGGTCTGAAATTTTCAGCAGTAACAATTTACCGGGAAAAACAATATGCATGCAAGCAAATATAATTTTTGGATTTTTTAGTTTTGTTTTTTCATGAAATTTACATTTTTCGGAAAAAAAAAATCTTCAAAACAATAATTAGTGTTAGAAGAATTTTGCTTTAGAAAATTGCTAGTGGCACGGCAAGAATAGATTTTTGTTCTTGTTTTTTTTCAAGGGTCTATAAATTTTCAGCATTGAAAATTTACTGGAAAAAAAAACACTATGCATGTTAGCAAATACAAATAAAATTTTTGGATATCTTTTTTATTTTGTCATAGAGTAAGCATTTTTTGGAGAGAAAATTTTAAAGCTATAATTAGTGTTGAAAGAATGTTGACTAAGAGAAGTGCCAGTGTCGTACCAAGAATTTATTTCTATTTTACTTTATTGAGTTTATTTATTTATTTGAAGGGTCTAAAAATTTTCAGCAAAAACAATTTGAGAGAAAAAACAATGTATGTAAGCAAATACCAATATAATTTATGAATTTTTATTGACTTGATTTTATTAAGAAAAATTCTATATAAGCAACTATAAGTGTTACAAAAATGTTTACCTAGAGAAGTACCAAAGATGTAGCAAAAATTGTACCTTCTGTTTCTTAAGAAAGATTTCAAATGAAAAGCACTCATACTAGGCTTAAAGGAAAACAAACTCCACCTTTTCTGCAAACTTCGACATTGTATGTGAATTTTTGGTTTGTGAGAACAAAATATGGAAGATAGAATATTCATATACTAGTTATCTTCAACCGTTCTTTTTTACAATAAATCAAATAATAAAATTTAAACTTCATCCGTAATATTTAACGAAAAAAAAAAGTTTTTTTCCTCTTTTTTAAGGATGTAACTAAAATGTACACTTCGTTAATCTATGTTTTTAAAAGTGCAAGGTTGACGCCAACATAGGCTGGATGCCAACATTGGCTAGACTTAATTAAATTATATGTTTGACTGCTTACTTACAAGACTTACATCAGTTCTGCCGCAAATTATAAGTTGAAATATTAAGTGAAGAAAAAAAATTTTTATAGCAAAAAACCTTACATCTAGGCTTAAAAAAATATTAAGCACGCTGGCAATCGAAAATTTTACATGTAACTGTGAAAACTGATTTTAACTTTTTAACGCAAAAGCGCATTTACTTATTTATGCTATTTTTTTTCTTGCTTTAAAATACATTATTAACTGTTTTAGATTTATGTATACTTTTAACGTAAAGGAATTTATAACAGTAAAAATTCGTTTCATTTTCAAGAAGAAAAAAATCTTACAAATAAAAGTCTCGTAA
This sequence comes from Parasteatoda tepidariorum, assembly GCF_043381705.1. Taxonomy (NCBI): domain Eukaryota; kingdom Metazoa; phylum Arthropoda; class Arachnida; order Araneae; family Theridiidae; genus Parasteatoda; species Parasteatoda tepidariorum. Next base: position 55,136,708 of record NC_092209.1, on the reverse strand, counting down.
AAGAATGTTTTGATTGTAAGTAAAATGATAATAAATAATCGAAAATAAATGCACGATTTGATGGTAACAAGGTTGATGTTTTATTTATGTATTCTTCAAAAGTACCATTAAAACAATTAACATGCATTTTTTTTTAAATTCGTTTAAAACGTTAGCATATGTTGCTTTGTTTACCAAACCATTTTTTATAACAAATTTACCACGGTACCCATTTTTATCAAACCTGAAAAATAACCCATTACGCCCAAGATCTGAAAGTGTGAACTTGTAACAAATAAAAATTAAAACCACTGTCAATTGTACAAGAAGAATTTAAACTTACATATTATCTTGATTTCTGACTGAATGATTTTAAATTTCAAGATACTTTGAATTCTACTTTTTTTAAAAGGCGGGTGAGCTGAGCACCGAAGCCGATATCGGAACAAATCTGCTACGTAACAAACATCGGAAATCTGTCTGCGGCTAAAAACGAAAATCTGTCTGGATGTGTGTTCGCTAATAACTCGAGATGAGCCATGATGGCTCAGGGGATGGAGCGTTCGCCTTCCAATAAGGTGATCCGGGTTCGAATCCCAGCGATGACTGGTCGATACAAATTCCGTATCCGGCTTGCACCGAACACAGTGCTGACATAAAATATCTCCAATGGTAGACGGAACATGGGTTAGAGCCCCTTACTGCCCGACTTACCGCGAGAGGTTTTCTTGGTTTTCCTCTCCATGTAACCCAAATATAGGTTGGTTCCATCAAAAAGTCCTCCACGACGGCTAATTTCTCCAACTACTTGGGCCGGGCCGGGATAGTCTGGTTGGTTGGGCACTGGGTTCATGTCCAAGAGTTCGTGGGATCGATCCCCGCAGGCCGAAGACTCTCAGTGTAGTAAATGGGGACTGATGCACGTTAAATCTGTCGAGTCACGAATTCCTCCATGTTGCTATAACAAATCATACCTCTGGGGGTACTGATTCAGGAGTTTCCTTGTCTTCTGAATTTGTTCAAAATTACAACGCTACGAAGTTGAACATTGGTAGTTGTAAACCTGAAACTGGGTCTGCTGTTCAACGACGGTTATAAAATAAAAAATAAAATAACTCGAGATTAGGTTTTTGTTTTTTCCCAACAATCAAAAAAATTTCAAGAGGGGTTTGTATATAGATTAAAACATGCGCTGTCATGGAAACAGCATTTTTACAAAATATTTTAAAAAATAGAAGCTGCCGAAACCACTAAAAAAAAAATAATATCATTGAAGATGGTTTAACTCATAGTTTAAATGCAGATGTAAAGAAACTGATATGCAGATTAACATAATCGAAAATTGAAGAAATATTATATTTCACCTTCAGTTTTAATGTTAAACATAAATATGCTTATTCTTGTCTGTCCGAAAGACATTTCAACTTCAAGTCTTATTAACTTACTAAATTTTAACCTTTCAATACCAACAGTTAATAATAATAATTAATTGTTCACATCGTCCGTGAATGCAAATTTTGAATTCTCAAACTTTATATATTTTTCCATTAAATTGAAATTACATAAACTTTTTTTAAAAAAAGCTGTACTTATCGGTTGCTGTTACCATGAAGCCTAGTTTGCGAACAACAACTCTAGGTTCAGATTTACACAGGTCACTAGGTACCGATAATGATCGTGTATGAATCGTGAATGATCGTGATTATTATACACTGGTGGACAAAATTAAGAGATGGAAGGTTTTTTCCCAAATATCTCAAAAAATACTAAATATGAATGAATGAAATTTGGTATGGATGTAGCTTATTCCATGATAATAAAGTATGCAAAACAAAAATGAAAGTGCCATTCACTGGCAAGACATATTGCCAATAAATTCAATGTAGTCTGAACGTACGGATAAAATATGACAATAAAAGTGAGGCTTGTACAGTGTGTGTTGCCTCTAGTATGGTGTATGGTCACCCCTGACAGACAGCATGCACAACGAGTATGCATGCTGTTAATAAGGGAGTTAAGGAGGACTAGTGGAAGACCCTCCCATACTTCCACCAGAGCAATTTTTAACTCCAGAATGGTTCTAGGGGGAGGTTGGCGCATCGCAATAGCTCTCCCAAGAGCATCTCAAGCATGCTCAATAGGATTCAGGTCAGGGGATTTGGCTGGCCAATCCATTCGTTGAATATCCTCGCTTTCCAGATACTCATCAATCATGAATGCTCTATGTGGTCGCGCATTGTCGTTTATAAAAATGAACTCAGGGCCAACAGCGCCCCTGAAAAGACGCACATAGGGCTCTAGGACCTCCTGCCTGTACCTCTGGGCATTCACGGAACCATTGTCAAGCACATGGAGCGGTGTGCGGGTATCTTGCATGTGCAAATGAATGTGCGAAAGTGCTTTCCATCTCTTAATTTTGTCCATCAGTATATAAAGCGATAATTATTGAATACGATATTCTTGTAAATATTGCAAAAATTTATTTGGGTAATAAAAATACTGGCAACAATTACGGAATTAGATTATTTCGGAAAATATCCCGTTATATTTTTGAAAATGCAACACGATATTAAAGTTTGTACTCATTTGTCATAGCTGTTAATGCTTGTATGTGAAGCAATTAAAAAAAGATCTGCCGTCACACATAGTTCTTATACAGAATAAAAAACGAGATGTTGTGTACCAACAACGGAAAGATGCTCCAAACGTACAGTGCGCCGAAAGAAACGGACCACCCTGAAGAAATTTTGATCTAAAGATCATGCAAAATTATTTGAAGATAAAACCATGCAAAAAAAATTTAAACGTTTACTATATTTTATTATTTCATTTAATAACAGTCATAAAACTATAAGTCATAAATATTGTAATGTTTAGAATTTTTTTACACAATTTTAAAGTATCTAATTTAACATGGCAAAATGCAAAACTTGAACAAAATCGGTTGTATAGTTAATGAGAAATTAAATTTTCAGCACACAACTTTTTTAAAATTTTATTTCTCAGTAACTATTCAACCGCTCAAACTTTGTATGTTCCATTTAAAATTAGATACTTTGAAATTATGTAAAAAATTGCATACATTACAATTCAAAATTTTTCAAACTATTACTAAATCAAATAATAAAAAATAATAAATATTTTCAAAAAATTCATTTTTGCATGGATTTATCGTCAGATAAACGAATTTCATAATTGTGTGCAAAGATTTTTCAATTCGCTTAAAAAGTTCTCGGGATATGATAAAATACCAAAAAATTAAATTAACGTTAGGAGGTTCAAACGTTTCATCCTTCTCCTGATCAAACAGAGGGGACCATACTTCCCAGATGGCGGATTTTTATTTGGTCATGTTATCTTTTAGTTTTCAAGTAGTGCCTTTAAGCTAAATAAAAATTTTAAACTTTATTTTTTACTACTTTAGAAGTTTTTTTGTAATTTTATAAATTTATAGAGATTTGTAAGAGCTTAAACATTTCGATGTGGCAACTTACAACTTATGAATAATTAATGATAGCAAATAAATGCGAGATTTGGTTCTGATGAAGTTGCTAATTGGGTTTTCTATCCATCAAAGGTGCCATTTAGATAATTAGTATTTTTTTAATGTTATAATAAGGTTGTACTAAGCATTTCATAACAAATTCACCAGATACCAACCACAGCATCATACAAGAAACAAAAATTAAATCCTCTCCCACTTGAGCAACATGAGTCTATTACAGTGACATACTGTCTTGAATTTTGACTGAAAGATTTTATAATCTCGAAATATTTGAAATTCTTCTTATTTAAAATAAAGGTGAACTAGATATGGTCGTCGGAGACGGAAACTGATCTACTTAAACTTTATAGCCTGTCTGATTAACTAAAAACTTCATTATCATTAAATAAAATTATCATTAAATAAAATTTATTTAATGATAATGAAAGCCTAAAATTCCTCCCCATACTAATCTAAGCAACAATTTTATTCTATTTAAATACTGCCTTTTGTAATGATTGTCCTTGGAAATGACTGTCCCATGCACTATAATCTCAGTACTAATGTTTGCAATATTTTTTTCCTCCAAGAATATACATCTTTTATAGACTTTTGATAATTGTAATCCTCCTATAAATTCCTCCTTTCTCTCATTTATTGATGATCTTTTGGTTATTAATTTTGACGATTTGGAAATTTTAACTAAGCAAATTAATTAATTATTATACAAACTAATATTTGAAACCTTTCAGCAAATTTTCTAGACTTAAGTCTTCAAATTAATGAATATAGAAAAGTTTTCTTTAAACTCTTTTGATTGAAGAGAGACTTTTAACTTTTCACTGAAAAAGAATATCAATTTTAAATCAAACTTTGCCATTTTAGGTTTTTACTAATAGAATCAAATTCTTAGATTTTACTGAAATAATTCCAATAATAAAGAATTTTTTACAGAGATTTATAAGTATAGTAGAATATATATATATATATATATATATAATATTCAAGTAGTG
>NC_092209.1:55116389-55129639 GCF_043381705.1 Parasteatoda tepidariorum | reverse complement strand
AACTTTTAAAGCGAATTGAAAACTTTTTTTCACCCAATTATAAAAAAAATAATAATAATAATAAGTTTTATTTACTGCGCATAAGCTACAATTATATAGAACTCATAAAATAAGTTAAAAACATAGAGAAAACAAGGGGAAAAAATAAAGATTTTTAAAGGAAAGAAAAAATAATAAAAATTGTTTTTTAAAAAAACATTTACAATTTTAAAAAAATCTAAAATTGAAAGAAAAATTAGAAAATAAATTAAAATAAGCGAAAGGCGCTATCTCCTCATCAGCTCACACGATCATATCCGAAAAAAATAGTACTTTCTAATATTTTATTAATATAGCCAAAGCAAAACATATCAATGATACTTAATAAAGATGTCATTAAGAGAAGAAAACACTCCATCATTTACATCTTGTTGCACTAGGTAAGTTTTCACTGTTTCCAAACCGTGAAAAGCATCAGAAAAAGTAATAGTTTTCCCTGGCGATTCATTATCATCGACTTCTGCGTCAGAGTCGCTATTCATTGTTCGATCAACTTCATTAACTTCAGTTGCATAGATAGGTAATCCGTCATCACATGTCACGTAATCGTTAAAATCTATTCCAGGAGTAATCTTTTTCCATATGACTTCTTCTGAAGGATCAAATGAAAAGTTTCCACTCTTGTCCCTGGAAATCCCGCTTTCTGAAAGCATTATTCAATTGTATTTTCCGACACTTGGTCTCAGGATTGTCTTTAAAAAAATAACGTTTCCAAAACAGTGACTCTGAATCGACTCTCCCCGTTTTCCTCTAATGATGCTATAATTTTCCTCATAAGCAACTTTGATGCGGAGGTTTTAAGACGTTCTGCTAATGCGTTTTGTGTTCCAGAGTTTTTGTCGAACTCGCATAAAATATCAAGCTTTTCACTCAAGAAAAAACGTTTTTGTTTCCGATAATCTACCCTGCTTCACAAACTTTTAAAAATCAGAATCAGTTATACAGCAATGAACACCCAAGACACCTTACTTCTATGGAATATAGAAAGGGATAGAACAGAAAGGAATTTCCTGTCCTCACAGGCTTCTATACTTCGTTTCACCTTAAGTTTGCACCACAGGGAAAGGTAGGAAATGTAATATCACACCCTTGAAAAGTAGTTCTTCGTTATTTTGTAATTAATTACAGCTCAAATGGGCGTACAAATATAAATAAATGTTGTAATGTATTTAACTTTTAAATACCTTCTCAGGAAAACGAATGTACAACGAAGATTTGGCGATGAATTAGTTTCCGAGGACGAAGAAATGGCGCGTTGGCTGTTTTTGACTGGTCAGCCAGCTGTATCGAGACTCACTGCCTTTGAGTCATACCTCTCGTGTAGCTCTTGTTTCACTTTCTTTCACTCGCATCGCTTAATTGTTTTTTTTTTTTTTTTTTTTTTTTTTTTTTTTTTTTTTTTTTTTTTTTTTTTTTTTTTTTNTTTTTTTTTTTTTTTTTTCGTTTTTTATTAGTTATTAACTGTTAATTTGTTTTTGAAAGTTATTTATTGTTAACTTGTTTTTTTTTAATAGTTATTAATTCTTATTTTTTAGCATTAATTGTTAACTTTTTTGTGATTCTCAGTTATATTTTTTTTAAAAATAGATTCTTGGTAAACGAAAAAAATCGGCGTTTTGTTTCAATTAAAGCCAATATTGACCACTTTCTCTCTTTTTTTTTTTTTTTGCTACCTCATGCCCGCAACTAACTTAAATCAGTGTCAACTTGAGATGAAATAAAACATAGTACACCTCACTTCTTTGTTATTGTAGAATAAAAGAGATGAGAAAGGAATTTCCTGTTCTTACAGGTTACACTCAATTGTTATTCATACGCACCTGTGAGGTCTGAACTTAGACCACACATGTCTAAACACAAAAAAAGTCCTCTTATGTTCCCGACAGTAATCCAGTAAACATTTGATAATCAATTCATAGTTCATCTAACCTTAATTAAGCAATATATATATATATATATATATATATATATATATATATATATACATATATATATATATATATATATATATATATATATATATATATATATATATATATATATATATATATATATATATATATATATATATATATATATATATATATATATATATATATATATATATATATATATATATATATATATATATATATATATATATATATATATATATATATATATATATATATATATATATATATATATATATATATATATATATATATATATATATATATATATATATATATATATATATATATATATATATATATATATATATATATATATATATATATATATATATATATATATATATATATATATATATATATATATATATATATATATATATATATATATATATATATATATATATATATATATATATATATATATATATATATATATATATATATATATATATATATATATATATATATATATATATATATATATATATATATATATATATATATATATATATATATATATATATATATATATATATATATATATATATATATATATATATATATATATATATATATATATATATATATATATATATATATATATATATATATATATATATATATATATATATATATATATATATATATATATATATATATATATATATATATATATATATATATATATATATATATATATATATATATATATATATATATATATATATATATATATATATATATATATATATATATATATATATATATATATATATATATATATATATATATATATATATATATATATATATATATATATATATATATATATATATATATATATATATATATATATATATATATATATATATATATATATATATATATATATATATATATATATATATATATATATATATATATATATATATATATATATATATATATATATATATATATATATATATATATATATATATATATATANGACGTCGAAAGTAGGTGGTGGTCACATTAATGTGACTGGACTGTGTATATATATATATATATATATATATATATATATATTCCAAATTAACAACGAAATTACTATTTTAAAATTAAAAAAAAAAAAATTTCAAACTTTTCTAACAATATAGGTATTTAAAATAGTTCTTTTATACTGAGCATGCCCGGAAATTTTTTTTATATGTTTTTCTGTTTATTTTCATAATTTTGCAGTGAATCATATTGGGCAACTAATGGAAAAATCTAATTTGAATATCTTAAAAATTTAAAAAGTTTTAAGCAATTTTCTAAGTAGTTTTTGTACTTAGCAAATTAAAATTCAAAATAATCAGGGATTTTCCACAAATTTCATTTTGTAGTATTGCAAATTACTCCGTCCTATAATAACCGGACAGCAAAATGTGATTGAATAAGTAAAGAAAGTGTTTAAAATAAACCATACTTTAGTGAAGAGTTGGCTCTGTCTTTTTTGATAAATCTTGTTCCATTAAACGAAACATATTTTTGGAAAACTCATTAATATTTTGAGCTTTCTTTCAAAACATCGAAAAACTACTTAGAAAATTCCTTAAAATTTAAAAAATTTTAAGATATTCAAATCAGACTTTTTTTCTATTAGTTTCCATAAAATATAAAATTATTGCCAGTCATTATAGAATTATGAAAAATATCTTTTTTAATTTTTTCCATGCATGCACATCATGAAAAAACTAATTTTAACACTCAAATCTTGCATAGTTTTAAACGAATTTTTTTCAAATTTCAGAGCAATAATTTTGTTACTAATCTTAAATTACTCCATAAATTTTGTTTATTTTTATTAAATATTTATATCTCCATAAATAACTAAGCTAGATTTGCGAAATAGTATGCAGCAATTGCAAATTACAATCAAAGTAATTGATACTTGTTACAAGCCTATCACTTTATTTTTTGGCATAGGTTGTTTAAAAATACATGTTTTCTTTCTTATTTCTTATAGTCGGTCCCTCAAACATTTGAAAGCTTTTAACCATATTGCTAAGTATGAAAAATTGCATGAACTAAATACCTCAAAAGTTACAGAATAATCCTGTAAGTTATTCTTGAGAAATTTAAAAAAAATTTAAGAAACTGAAGGGTATTAGGGGGTGAAGGGTATCATTATTGTAGGGTTTCAAATAAAATTGGTTTTCAAATAATGTAAAAAATCTTATTTTATCATCTTTTCCCATTTTTTCCATTTTTTCTGACAAGAAAGGACTCATTGCTGACCACCCCAAGAGCTTCCATTCTTAGAATTGCCTCCCTTATCTCTGAAGAAGTCACAGATGTAACATTCCTTTCTGATTTCCTTTCCTTCATGTTAAAAGCTGATCATCAGTCACAAATGACCACAAGCATCACATTAACACCTGAAAGAGAGTTTGTTCTGTAGAGGGTGGAACACCATTCAAAAACGAAAATCATTTTCGTGCTTTGGACTCCATGCATACTTTGTTGGTTGACTTGACAGTCAAAAAATGAATAAACAATCAAAAATATCAGATTATTTTCAATAAAAATGGTTCTCAAGTGCGTTTACGGTTTCATTTTCTGAATTTATTTAAATTGTCTTTAATATTTAACCATAATTAACACTCTGCAAATTATTTTTTTGTATAATATATATATATGCTACAGTTAAAGTATATAATGCAGTTATTTCATAGAATACCTAGTTATTCCATGAAATAACTGATCGTGTCCGTTAAAGTGTGTAATATGTTATTAATTTGACACTTTAACTAGTTATTCTATGAAATAACTAGGTATTCTATAAATTAACTAATGAGAGACAGTTAAAGTGTAAAATAAACAATTGATCTAAAATGAAATAACTAGATATTCTGTAAATAAACTAATGATAGACAATTAAAATGAAAAAGAAGTAATTTATCTAATTTATGCAGCGTATCAATGGTATTTATGGATACGTACCAGAAAATCATTTGTTACAACAAGGATTACTAAAATGACACTTGGAATTACAAAGAACATTATTTCTAAAACAAAAACATTTTCTGTTGAATAGTTCATAAATGCAGTAGGGGTGGAAGGTAAATGTATTTTTCGCACGAGATATATGATTATGATATAGATTATTTTACACTATAACGGGCAGCAGATCATTATTCTATGAAATAACTAGTTAAACCGTGAAATACAAGAGAGTTTTACACTTTAACTGACACAATCAGTTATTTCATGGAATAACTAGGTATTCTATAAAATAACGGATTTCATACTTTAACGGTAACATATATATACATTTATAGTTAATGCATATATAACATTAAAATTTTAAAAAAAAAAATCTTATTGTGCCCCTAAAGTATGTAGGTCCTCTGAATAACAATATCTCTCTCTACAACAGCATATTTATTTGGTCCCCAAAATATTGTTGTTGCGAGGTTTTACTGTCTATATAAAATCTTGTCGTGAAGAATTATTTTGGCTTTAGAAAAGGCTAATAACATAAATTATTTTAAAGGTTATTAAACTTTTTTTAAAAATCACCTATTTGGTGACATTGTTTCACCTAGAAGAAAATTATCAAAATCACTGTCTTATTCTCAGTTTTTGCAAATTTTTATCAGCCCATGTAATGCAGAATTAGAATAAGTTTATAAATATTAAAAATTAAACTATAAACGCTGTGGCTTTTTTCCATATTGACGTTTTGCGCCATTTTCAAAATAAGAGTAGAAAGTGCTGGCTTTGACTAAACTTGATCTAACAGTCATAAATAGCAGTTGCAAACTCACAGCAGTTATAAAAATAGCATATTATTCGCAAAAAAGCATCATTTCATGTTACGACGGAGCCTTCATACTTAAAGTTTGCAAATTCAAGATGTCAGCTTAGGTTCATCTTGGAGGAGTAGACAAACTGCAGATTTTCTTATCGGGCTTAAACTCGGGCTTTAAGATTTTAACACGATTTTCAGTTTTTCCTAATTATTTTTGTTTCTGCTCTTTTTTTTTTCTATTAAGGGACAGACTTAATTATATAACGTATTATAAAGTTTTAACTACATAAAGCCACTAAGTTTATTTACATAGATGCTTCTAAAGACGTAATATTCCAGGTTGAATAATAAAATTTTCCTTTCCATACCATTTTGCGATTAACTCAAGACTAATTTCTAAGAATAGGATTCCGAAATCCGTTTCATTTACATCGTCCTAAGCACCTGCCTGGTGATAAAGGATTCCTAGACCTGAAATTTTAATTATACGGGCGTTTCTAACTGTGTATGAAAGAAAGGAATAAAATGTGGTTATTGAATGCCATGAAAGATTACTGTTCTTGTATTTGGAACAGAATTTACCTTTTATAAAGAAAATTAGTTTTGAATGTATGTATCACCATACTATTATTGTCGCCAAATATGTTTAATTAATTTTGGCAGTAAGTACTAATTGAAATGTAGAAAAATAAGCTGTGTACTGATTAATCAAAATTGATGGAAAAAAGGCTTTTATTTGTTTAGGAGAAACATAAAAATCACCATATTCTTATTGATACCAATGAAGCCGCATTAATTTTGGCAGAAGGTAGTAAATAAAATATAGAAAAATAAGCTTTATATTGAATAACCAATATTGATGCAGAAAAAGTACTTATTTAAGAGAAACATAAAAAAATCACCATGCTCTTATTAACGCAAGTGATGCTTAATTCATTTTGGGTAACAGGCTACACTAGTATTATAACAATTGGTACAGTTTTAATATAAATACTATGTAAATAGGTTTCTGACGACCCCTCGAAGGAGATAATTACAGATAAAATTGATGGATTTAAATTTTCTTATCACGAATTAATCTCAGCATCACTCCAAATAATACTGAATGCAGTTCTTCATTTTGATGGGATGAACTATAGTTTGTCTACGGTAAGAACTCCCCCGCCTTAAAGTCTGCTGCTATGGAAACAAGAATAGCGCATTTCAGGGAAGGTAGCTTATCTTCACTCTAGGGCTTACACAATAGACCGAAGAAAAATATTTCCTTTTTCTCGCCAACCAGAGCCAAAACGCGTCTTATACCGTGACCCCATACACCTACTTGGAATACCTCGTTACCATGGTCGCCGCCACGGGTCCGGACGAATGGCTAGGGGAGTTCTTACTTTAGGCAGACTATACTAAAGGCGTGTTTTGAATGATGTATCTAATATCTCTAAGCTACCTAGAGGGACAGCAAATAATAATAAATAAATAATTATAATTATTTCTGCTTTGTTGCGTCGGGATATGTCTTTCAGTTTTGCGCATGATTTGGTAGTCATGCACAATACAAATTTATTGATTCTTTTCTTTCTGCATTTTTTAAGAGTCTTATGCGAAGATAAGGATTGGGAAATACAAGTACATGCAATGAAAATTTTATTTTATCATAAGTTTGAGTACGTGCATCTGCAGAAAGTTAATACTTTATAAAAAAAGTCACGTACAAAAGGCATAGTAGCTAATTAGCTTTAGGTACCTAAAGTTAACAGTTAAATAAAGAATCTCATACAAAGAAATGAATATATAAGTTTACTCAGCCTATAAGCCTCGTGCATTATAAAAATAAAACAAATCTTAAGCCTAGGCATCAGGAATAAAGCTTACATTATATGGAAAGTCGTACAAAAAATTAGAGTGTTTTATTACAATCTTACCAACACCTCCTAGAATAGAGAATGCATTCGTAGGGGTAATTCTTAGAGCAATGTAAAATTAATTGTAAAACTTTCACTTTAAAATTTGAAAAAATTCATTGAAAACTGAGCAATATATAAGTAATTAAAGTAATATTTTTATACTGCCCATGCGCGAAAAAAAAATTGACATATTTTTTTCATAATTTTATAGTGAATTGTATTTGGCGACGAATGAAAAAAAATCCTATTTCTATATCTAAAATATTTAAAGAAGTTTCAAGCAATCTGCTATGTTGTTTTTTGAATTTATCTATAAAAAAAAACTCAAATTTATGTAAGGGTTTTTGCAAATTTTATTTTGCTTCGTAAGCCAAAATAAAATAACAAATGAAAACACCTTACACTAAACATTCATACACAGAAATATAATCGCATAAAGAATAAAAATATGCAACAGAAAAGATACTTTTATGGAGGATGATCACTAACAATGCCGGTGCCATTGTTAATAATCTTGTCTAATGGTGAAAAATGAAATTTGTTGAAAACCCCTTATCCTTTCGAACTTTTTTTTAAAAAAATACGAAAACTACTTAGAAAATTGCTTGAAACTTTTTAAATTTTTGCGATATTCAAATCAGACTTTTCGTATTATTTGCCAAATACGATTCACTACATAACTAAGAAACAAAACTTCTCCCGCGCATGCGCTGTATAAACGAACTACTTTAATTACTCATATTTTTCTCAATTTTATGCAAATTTTAATCAAATTTTAAAGCAATAATTTTGTAATTAATTTTCAACAGCTCAAAAAAAATTTTTCGTTTCATTGAAAATGTTTAGTTATAGCGAAAGAACGCAGGACAAATTTATTAGTTTCTTTATAAAAATGTTCATATATCCATAAGTATATAAGCTAGGTTTGCGAAGTTCTGTGTAATCATCGTATATAAAAAATAAATTAATTGTTACAAGTCTCAAATTTATTGCTACATTTTTTGGCACAGTGCTCAAAAAAACTATTTTCCGTTTGTAATTTATTGTCGGTCCCTCAAACCTGTAAAAGCTTTAAACTTCATTGATGTGTAGGAGAAATTGCATAACCTAAACACCTCTAAATTTTTAAAATTAACCTAGAAATGTTTCCATTATTTTGTCCAACCTCTGTAATTTCTGCTTGTATAGACCAGGCATCCAGGCAAGTATTAAAACTTGCATTATCATCGACCTCACAGCTCTTGATATTTGATTTCTCTAGCTAGTCGGAAAGTTGCTGTTCGGAATCAATTGGGGGATCAGAAATCCGAATCTGTCGGGGAAAAAAGTATGTTTATTCAGTGAAAGTACGTTTCGGTCTTTAATTTCATAACTTAAAATATCGTCTGCACTGATTAATTAGAATATTTGAAATCACCTCCTCGAATATTTAAGATTGAATTTTAGAACGTAAAGACCCGAACATTAGATCAAAAATTAGTCAGGGTCGTCCGTTTCTTATTTTGCTCAGTGTACACCTCTATGTGCTGTTGCATAATCAGACTGCGAATTTGTAAAAGAAGGTTTTCAAGAAGAAAAAGTAACTTTTAAATTTCCTCTTTACTCTCTTAATAACCTCTTTACTCTCTTAATAATTAACCTCTTTACTCTCTTAATTACTCTCTGTTTTATATTCAGAATTACAACAAAATGCTATAATACTTTATCAATTATACGTTTTTTTTTTAGTTTTTTTTTTTTTTTTTACCTGTTTTGAAAAGAAACTTTTGCCCCTTTTAATTCGGCATAAACAAACGAATGTCTTCTTGGGGCTAGTGTAGAGGCACATGGTGGCTAGTATGGACGTATCCACAATGACTACGTTCAACTTAAAAAGAATAAATCGTGGTGGCTCAGAGGATGAAGCGTTCTTTTCCCATCGCAATGAGGTGCAACGGGTCCGAATCACAGTGTGGACGTAAAATATCCTCAGTTGTAGAAGGATCATGGGTTGAAGTTCCCTTACATTCAGGCCTCTCCATGTAAAGCAAATGCGGGTCACTTCCATAAAAAACTCTCTGCGAAAGAAGATTTTCTCCCAATATTTCATCCTGGATGTCCCTTGTCTTCTGGATTGGGTTCAAAATTACAAGGAACATTGGTAGTCATTAACTCAAAAATTGAGTCGGCAGTTCAACGACGGTTATAAATAAAATAAAATAGAAACTTCCATAGGAAAAAATGTGAATCACTTACAAATGTAAGACATTTGATGTTTTTTACTTTCTAAATAAGAATGATTTTGCAGTTTAGAAAATCAGAAATACGATTCTAGCAGAAAGCGAAAAAATAATAAGTAATTGCGGAATAATATATCTTTACGATTAGATTAGTGGTTTCAATATCAAGTAAAAAATTTAGCACGAAACTTTTAACTTAATTCACTTGATTAAGGTTTTAAGAAAATTCAACGGAAATGATTTTTCAAGATAGTGAAAGGAATAGGATTCGATTAGATGAATTAAAGAAGAAATTTTGTCATGCATTAAACTAAAACAGAATTGCCATCTGGGCTCAAGCTAGTGTGAGCCCTCCTTGAAAGTGAGGCTCTTGGACCTCATATCAATTATAGTTAAAAAAAAAAAAATTAAAGAAAAGAAGAATAAAAACATTTAAACACAGTGTTAGAACATATTTTTTCATCAAAATCATTATGAATTTATATTTTTTATAGAACTTAACATAATGAATCAGACTGCGAAGACATGAATACACGCCACTACTTAAATTACTATAAAGAGCAACATCTCAACCTAGTGCATATGTGATGTCCTCCTCAACAGCTTAAGGACCTTCCCTATAAATGTTTGAATCTAAAATTGAGGTAGAAGATAAAAAAATAGGAAAAAAATTTTAAAAAATAGTTCTCCTCAAAACTGCACTTGAACTATATTTTTTACAAATTAAGGAGCAAAATTTCACAGTTGTTAACGATTTTGTAAAAATGCTGTTATGGACTATGCTACCGCAAATCTATGTTATCAAATACTATTTATGTTACCACAAATTCAGTTTTCTAGAATAAGACACTTAATATTGCAATAAAAAATAAAAGTTTTCAAAAATGAAACATAAAATATATTTTTTTGGTTTATTAAAGAATTTTATAAATCAATTCACTGAAATATGAAATCAGTAACAGTATTTTTAACTCATTCCATAGAAATTAAAAATAATTAATTTTTTAAGGGCCCCTAATTCAAGTGCTTCTCTGGGTCCCATTCTCTCAGCCCGATCCTGTGCATCGTTTTCTCTTTACAAATTTTTTTTTTTTTTTTCGCTCAAGAGAAGCCGTCAACTCCGGGTGTTGTCCAATTGAACCATTTCATCACCAAGTTAAGACTATGGTTATTAAAATTGATTCGACTTAAAATTGGTTCATTGCTTTAAAAAAAATCAAATTGAATATTGATTATCAAATGTATTGATTTTCGTTGAAAATGACTTTTTCTGTATATGTAACAAATAACTCTATAGCAAATTAGCATTTTAATAAAATATGTCAATATTCATTTTCTAATAAGGTTTAGATTTAAATTGATATCATTATGGCTTTAGATATGTCTTTCTGACTTGTAATCAATAACTATTTAACAAGTTATCAAGTTTGTCCACACTAGTACCCCATAGCTTGTCCACTTTTACCCCATGTAGTGGTACTAGTGTGGCCAAAAAAACGTTTTTAAAATATATANCATATTTTTAAAAATTGACACCTACCAGTTAAATTAATGGAAAAAATGAGTAATCTTTACTTTCTTTTCGGTTTTAGCTACAATTTCGCATACAGCTCGTTCGATACTAAAAATTTTTTGCAAATTTGCTTCTTGATTTACATTTGCAAGTAAAAATTATTTTAGAGTCTTCTGTTATTTCATCTTCATTGTTATTTCATTCATTATTATTCTGTTATTTCATCATCTGTTATTTCATCGTCGGAATCAGGCATTAAATCACTTATTGAAGGGATTTCTGAAGTAATGATATCTGTGTCACAGTCGATGATATTTGTGTCACAGCATCATCGACTTCCGGAAGGTCCTCAACTTCAGACACGCTACCTTCTTCTTCTTCCAAAACAGCAGCGCTCTCCTCCTCCGATATTGAATATCCTGCTTTATTGAATCCATTGATAATGCACTTTCGGTCGACACTGTCCTAAGCTGAAGATATCAAATTAAGAGCCCCAAGAACATTAATTTTTGCCTTAGAAGCATCCTGAAACTCACAAGAATCAAGAAACATCAGAGATTTTCTAACCAGTTGCTTCCGGCAACTCTCTTTAAATGATCGTATAATTCCTAAATCCAGTGGTTGAAGTTTGCTCGTAAAGTTAGCTGGAAAAAACTGTATTCGCACGTTTTTCAATCTAAGGTTTAAATGAGCAGTGCATTGGTCTAGGAATAAAATTATGTGGCACTTTTGAAAATTCCTTTTCTTATCCAGTTTTCGAAGAAATTTTTTAAATAACGTCATCCATGCTTTTTTGTTTGAAGTGTAATCGGTAGGAAAACTTTTGAAACACGGTGGTTTCTCTGCTCTACCGATCACAAGAGGCGTTAACTTTTGACTTCCATCGGCATTTTCACAGAGCAAAACAGTAAAGCACATTTTTGAAAGTTTTCCTCCATGGCAATTTTCAACCTTTAATTGTCAATGTCTTGTTTGGCAATAGGTTGAAAATCTATCCCGTTTTGTCCGCATTAAATATGTTACTTGGATTATAGCCCTTTAATAAATTTGGCAGAGTTTCTTCTTTCCACTGTTACACAATCGTCATATCCACCCTATCGGATTCGCAACAGATAGATTTGAAGCATAAATTGTTCCTTTCTTTTTAATCGACCGATCCAGCCATTTGATGCACTGAAGCCTCGGAGTTTAAGCCTTTCAGCAATTTCAAGCGCCTTTTCTCTCAGGATGGATCCATTTATAGGAATCTTTGCTGCTCTGGCTTCCTTGAACCAGTTCATTAAAATGTTTTCTAACTCATCATACGGAGATGTTTTAAGGGTTTTTCTCTTCTTAGCATATTTTCCGAGTTTTTCAGCGTTTAGTTTTACTGAAGCTTCTTGCTTTAAAATCATTTGCAAAGTTGAACAAGCAATACCGAAAGATTTAGCAAGATCAACTTTAGTGCCATGAAATTCTTTAGCTTTTTCGATGATTTCAGCCTTTTCGGCAAGAGAAAAGCATTTTCGTTTCGACATCTTCTTTCGAGAAAAGAGCACGATGACTGAGGTTTCGAAAAGGAGAAAAAATGCTATAGCTTTCAAACTCAAACAAAACCGACTGAAAATCTCATTTGGTATGCTAGCACGGAAAAATGAGTAAAACCATTTCGAATAGAATAAAAAAAATCTTTGATCTGTTTGTAGAAAAACGCATCAAACGGGATTTTCATAAAAGGAGTAACGCAAAATCCGGGATTTTTTAACATTATCGGTATAGGCAATTTTCACGGATCAGCAGAAAATGACGTAAGAAGCGGGATAACGTACGAAACGGACAACGTAAAATCGGGGTTCCACTGTATAT
>NC_092209.1:55085114-55116297 GCF_043381705.1 Parasteatoda tepidariorum | reverse complement strand
TATATAAATATGTACACAAAAAAAAAATTAATAATAATCTTAGCCTCTCTTATTATTTTAATTTTATGTCCGTCGTTAAACAGCCGACCCAATTTTGGGTTTACGACTACTAATGTTCAACTCCGTAGCTTTGCAATTTTGAACCAATCCAGAAGACAAGGAAACTCCTGGATCCGTATCCTCAGAGGTATTGATTTGTTATGGGGACATGGAGGACTTTGTGACTCGACAGAGTTAACGTGTATCAGTCACCATTAACTACACTGGGAGTCGAGTCTTCGGCCGGCCTGGGATCAACTCCACGAACTCTTGGACGTGGACCCAGTGCCCCACTTACCAGGTTATTCCGGCCCTTAGCCTCTTTTATTTAAATCTCATCGATTAATCCTTTAATTAAATTTCAATCGATGATGACTAGTGATTGCTTTTTTGTTTCTCTGAAACACTAAGGGTGTCTTTTTGAAGTATCTAATTATTAAGGGGGACATCGTCTATCGTCCTTCGGACCGACTAACATATCACGTGCATTTCAGAGCGTTGACATAATATTATAAATATTTAATAAAGTAAAATTAATAATAGTTAATGTAATTTTATTAAGTAATCAGATGTAACAATATCAACTTGAAAAAAGTTAATGATGTCCATTTTAATAACGCAGACTTTAAATATCTTTTCTTAATATAGTATTTTTTACACTCGAGAGTTAGATAATTCCTTCCATTTATGCTTACAACTTACCGAGTTTTCGCAACATATAAGATTTTCATTACTAAATACATAACTTTTGATAAATTAAAAATCAAACTCAAGTTAAAATTAAGTTTACATCATAAATGCTCTTTGTCATTTATTGAAAAATATATTTTTTTTTTCAGTAAAAAAGTATATATTGAAAATTAATTTAAAAGGAAATAAAACTAAATATGTATGAAATTGATTTTTATCACTACCTGAAAATTTAGGGGGAAAAAAACACGCTTTTAACCTTGGCACGAACTGCTAACGCAGATTTCGAATAAGCCTTAGAAATGAATAACTTTAAGAAACAAAGTTCTGCAGTGAAAAAGTTTTACAGGTTTTTTATTAATATAATAAGCAAATAGCAAAATGCACAATATGTAGAACCGCAAACATTCAAAAAACATATTTTATTAAACTGATTTTTCAGAGGAAAATGGAATACGAAATGGTTTTTTAACTGAATTTCAGAAAATGAAAGCCAAGAAAACTTGAATTTAGTTCAAAAGAGTTTAATTAGTTATTAAGTTGCGCGCCAGATGGCGACACTAACCCTATGTAAAACTTTTTCACCGTTTACTAAATAAGCTATGAATAAATTTTTATGAAATAGAAATTATACTGAAACTGTCAAACTGAAAGAAACTTTTTTATTTCTTTTTTAATAAGAACTTTTTTTCCTGTTAATTTTTACTTCTTAGACGGAACACAGCGGACACACTCACAGAACACACTTCGGAGCTCATTATTAATTAGCTCCTGAGTGCCGCTTAATTAAAGTTGCAATTAATAAAATTATTAAATAAAAGTTTGTAAGAAATGGTATGTGGCACCAGCCATACTCTCTTTTGTTGATTACTGCATGTTTCTTTGTCCTTCTTATTGTTGTTTTATTCTTTATTGTACAATAAATAATAATCATTGTTAAAAGGGTATTATTTAGCAAAATAGAAATTCATGTTTGAAAAATAGGCTTAAAATTTCGAATAAGCATAATTTTTACAGTTAAAATATGTCCTGTCTAAGATTCAAGATTGCTTTTGGTGCATGAATTATAACCCTTTTCCAGTATACTATGAACTAACAGCGATGAAATGGACAATAACTCAGAAGCTGAAGTTTAATTTAACAACAATTAAATTTAATTTAAAACATGCATTTTTTTTTCTTTCTTTTGAGATGGTTTTATATTAAAGGGAATTTTTAAATTAATGGAGAGATAATTTTTTTTCCTTATTTTAGCGTAACGTATTTTTTATATTTTTGTAGATTTTATAATTGTAAATCCTCCAAAATTGACATAATTTTTCAAAATTTAGCTAGATAATTTATGAAATTGACTTACGAAATATAAGTTTAAATAAAAAATAGTAATAAAAGTTTAAGAATACAAGTCCAATCTCTCCTTAAAAAATTATAAATACACTTTGCAGGAATCTTGTAATGAATGCAACACTGTTTGCATGATAGTTATAAAAAATTAACATTTTAATTTCAGTTCTAATTTCGAAAAACATGAAGTAAAAACTTTTATAAAAGAGAATTTTCAAAAAAAAAAAATTAAACAAAAAAAATAATTAAAAAATGAAAAAAAATTATAAATTTTTTTTTTGCTTTTTTTTTTTTTTTTTTTTTGCAACTAACGGTACCTTTTCCTAAAACTAGAAACGAAACAACAAATTATTTGTACTGAGTACTTTTTACTTATAAAAATCAAAATATCGCTCCGTATGCAAATGAATCTAGTTTTTCAATTTCAGAAAACTTCCAACGTTATACTTTAAACCTAAATTATTCAAAACAACTACAATTTGAAAATTATTGCGAAAGTTTTTATTACGTTACGTTATTTATTAATCAAAAGATAATTTCCATTGCTTCAAATACAGGAGGTGGACAAAATAATAGAAACATTTCTATACCAATACATTTTTTTCATAATTCTCATGAAACAATTAAAGAATCATTTTATAACTTTTAAAGTGTTCATGCGATTTCTCATACTTCTTAATGAAGGTTAAAGCTTTTAGAGATTCGAGGGACCGACAATAAATAACAAACGAAAAAAAGTGTTTTTGAACATCCTATGTCAAAAAATGTAGAAATAATTTTGTAACTTTTTATTATGTGCAAAAATTGCACAACATTTCGTAAATTTAGCTTAGATATTTATAGAGATATGAAAATTGATGCAAAAATTTTCTTTTGTCTTACGTTTTCTTGCTATAATTTATAAATGCACAATAAAATTAAACAAAATTATTAGAGCAATTTAAAAATAATTACTAAATTATTACTTTGAAACATCAGAAAAATTTGTTTAAAATCGCAAAAGATATGAGTAATTAAAGCAGTTCTTTTATACTGCGCTTGTGCAGGAAAAATTAAAAATTTTTTTCCCATAATTTTGTAGTGCATCTTATTTGGTATACAATGAAAAAAGTCCGATTTGAATTGCACAAAATTTTGTAAACTTAGCTTAGATATTTATAAGTTATGAATATTGATATATAAAAAAAATATTTTTTTGTCTTACGTTTTCTTGCCGTAACTTATAAATATACAATAAAATTAAACAAAATTATTGCAGCAATTTAAAAATAATTACTAAATTATTACTTTGAAACATCAGAAAAATTTGTTTAAAATCGCGCAAAATATGAGTAATTAAAGCAGTTCTTGTATTCTGCCCTTGCGCAGGAAAAATGAAAAAAAAAAAAAAATTCCTGTAATTTTTCAGTGAATCTTATTTGGCATATAATGAAAAAACTCCTATTTGAATATCTTAAAAATTTGAAAATTTTCGATCAATTTTCAAAGTAAACTCAAAATGATAAGGAGTTTTCTACAAATATTATTTTATATCATAAGACAAACTTAAATAACAAATGATAATTCCTTACAATAAAAGTTTATGCACCGATATATGATTGTATAAGGAAAGAAAGCAGGCGGATGAAAATATACTTCTATGGGGGAGGATCTATAACAATATCGGTGTCATTTTTAATAGATCTCACTTTAAAACATATTTTTTTCTATACAATAAAGAGTACGTGAAATTTTTTTGTATAAATACATAATTCTAGATGTAGCTACAAATAAATGAATATAATTTTCCTATTTACACAGGTATTCAAGTTAGTCATATGATACCGATTAGGAGCTTTTAGTCCTCAGTTGGTTTTATTTATTAGGTTTACACACCCGAACACCTACCTATAACTTGATAGGAAACGTGATTATTACCTCCTGGAAAGCAAACCTCCCAAGATGCACAGGGGGAAAAAAAGAAAAAAGAAAGAAAGAACTGCATAGAAGGCATAAGGACCTATGGAGTTGATTATTCACAATTAATCATCTATCAAGTGTCTGAATAAATATTTCATTTATCTGAACTCAACTCAAAGATTATATTTCTGTTCACTTTTTTTTTTACCCCAGTTGTGTTAAATACAGTCTTCAAATCGAAAATGAGAGACATTTTCAGTGGCGAAGAAGCATTTAGAGCATTTAAGACGTCCTCTCAAATTGAGATTGAGGGGCCTCATAACTTGTGTCGTCCTCATGAAAAGATCAAAAGAATTATTTCACAAGAACAATAACATTTTCTCTTCTTTCTTTGTAAAGACAATACAACGTGACAAGAGAAAGATAAACTCTTTAGTATAGTTAAATAGCTTAACAATATTTTTAGTAATGGAAAAGGCAAAAAATGTACATGCTTTAGAAATGGTGAAAAGTTTTTTTTCTTGCAATTTAAAGCAGGAATAGTTTTTTATTTAAATATATAAACTGAAAATCATATATCAACACTATTAAAGTACTTGGTGGAAGAACCAGGTAAATGAAATTTTTGGGAGAATCAATGAATCAAAGAAAATAAAAAAAGTGGTTGTATCAATACGGGTATGTTTAATATTACAGAACTGTTTTTGCCTCAGTCAGATCTTAACTTAACTAATTTACATCACTTTTCAGTATGCTTGCAGGATTATTATTTAAAATTAGGCAGGGGTAAATAAATTAAAATAAAGAAATATTTGTCCCTCTTTCTATTAAACTGATATTAAAATAGTTCGGGTGCAATTTTTTTTTTAGTTCTGAATATGTCGCTTACTTGGTTCTTCCACTAAGTTTTTCAATTTATATAGTTAAAATAAATAAAAAAAAAATTTTTATTTAATATTATTATTTGCCCTTTTGGTGGCTTTGCGTTATAGAAGTAAACAAAACCGGATTTTTGTAGTTTATCTTATTAGAGCAAAGTTAAAATGTATTTTTTATCACTTCGCATGATGTTATTGCACTATCAAGTAATTTTCTAAGGTACATGTCCCTTTCCAGGACCGTAGCAGGCTTATTTCCAAATATTGGTGCTGTCTTAATAATCACCAAATATATCAATATAACATTTTAAGCCTATATTGGTATATTTGGAGCATATTACATAACCCTTCAACTGTTAAGTTTTGTGAAAAATACATTTATTAGTATCAGAAAACTAAAGCCGAAATTAAAAAAAAAAAGAAGAAAAGAATTCTTATTAGAACTTGATAAGATTTTTAGAGCGTGGGCATTTCTCTATTTGACCTTTAATTTACTACTAAAATATTTATAAGTAGTAAAGAAACAAAATTCTTCATATTATAATCCATCAAAATATTAATACACTATATTTGCTACTACTGAAAAAAATAATTTCTGAAATTACAGAAAACCCATTGTAGAATTCTTATCACAATGCACCAATTACCATAATACCAGTAGAACATATTAACGTCAGTCGTGCACAATAAGTAAGTGTCATCTGTAAATGGCGATTTTATATGGTTTTCCTAAACGTATTTCCTATTGGCCATTTTTTCCTTTTACTTCGCTTTTTAGCACATAGCTTGTTTTGTTTTATTTCAATTAATACATATTATCAATATTAATTAAGCAGTAGTGTCAGTAATAGTATCGTGGTTTTTTAGGGCTCCCCAAAATTAATAAGTATATTTTCTCCATTATTTTTGCTTTTTAGCAAGTAAATTTTTTTATACCAATTAACATGTTACTAACATCAATTAAGCATCATTGATAGTAGGATGATTTCTTATGGTTCCTCTAGATAATTATATCTTTACTCCATTACTTTTGCATTCTAATACACAGTTAATTTATTTTATTTCAATATGCATATTATTGCCTAAATTAAGCGAACCCAATATATCATCACCAAATATATCAATATACTATATTATACCCATATAAGTATATTTGATGCTTAATAGATAACCCTTCAACATTTGGGTTTATACATATTTGTCAGTGGCAGCCAACTAAAGCCGAATTTTCAAAAAAAAATATATACCAGAAGGATTTTGGAGCATGACCATTTCTCTATCTGACCTTTAATTTACTGTTAAAATATTTACAAGTAGTGGTGGAAAAATTTCTTTCAATTCTAATTCTTTTAAACATTAATACACTATCTTAACTACAACTGAAAAAAATATTTTCTGAAACTGCGGAAAAACCATTGTTGAATTGTTATCAAAACCAATTCACCAATTACCATAATACCAGTAGTACGTATTACAGTCAGTGATACATATGAATTAAATGTCATCTGTGAATGGTGATTTTCTACGGTTTTCTTAAACGAATAATTTCCCCCATTAATCTTTCTTCCATGAGCTTTGCTTTTTAGTACATAGCTTATTTAATTTTATTTCGATTAATACACATTATCTATATTAATTGAGCATTAGTGTCAAAAATAATATGCATATTTTTTTTTACGATTACCCAAAGCGCGAATAAGTATATTTTCTTATTTTTGCTTTTTAGTGCAGAAGGTTACTTTTTTTTATTTCAATTAATACATATTACCAACATTAATTAAGCCTTATTGTCATCAATGACAATATGACGATTTCTTACATTCTTCCTAGACAAATAAATACCTTTACTCCATTTCTTTTGCTTTCTAGTAATTGCTTAGTATTTATTTGGACATGCATATATTATCTTAATTAATTAATCATAATTGGCCACATTCCTATTAATTTTTGCTTTTAATTTCATAAATATTTTTTCTATTCAATTACCGCTGGTTTTAAATAAGTAATTTTTCAAAAAAACGTTCAAAAGAATTAATATACATACAACAAAAGCACGTAGTATCAAACAAAGTATAAATTTGGTGACGTAGACCAAGCGTGCTACCATGTAATGTTAATTGAATTCATCTAAAATAGCGAATATAAAATAATTAAATATTTAAATACGTGCAATAGACTATTTTTTGATCAAATAGAGCTATAAGCTGCCAAGAATCACTGAGATTATCTTTAAAATATGTGAAAAAGTGAATCTTTAAATTTAAAACAATGGCTAACGTTTAACCAATCAGAAAATTCCATTTCGTTTTTCGGTCGACCTGTTAGAACGATTTGTCGTAGAATGTCCTAATGTTAACATTGTCCTTCCTCGCGCTTGAAACTATTTGTATGGCAAATTTCAACTCTTTCTGTCGCGTAGTTTAGGAGTCTATAAAAGACATACACACATAATTTATATCTATATATATATATATATATATATATATATATATATATATATATATATATATATATATATATATATATATATATATATATATATATATATATATATATATATATATATATATATATATATATATATATATATATATATATATATATATATATATATATATATATATATATATATATATATATATATATATATATATATATATATATATATATATATATATATATATATATATATATATATATATATATATATATATATATATATATATATATATATATATATATATATATATATATATATATATATATATATATATATATATATATATATATATATATATATATATATATATATATATATATATATATATATATATATATATATATATATATATATATATATATATATATATATATATATATATATATATATATATATATATATATATATATATATATATATATATATATATATATATATATATATATATATATATATATATATATATATATATATATATATATATATATATATATATATATATATATATATATATATATATATATATATATATATATATATATATATATATATATATATATATATATATATATATATATATATATATATATATATATATATATATATATATATATATATATATATATATATATATATATATATATATATATATATATATATATATATATATATATATATATATATATATATATATATATATATATATATATATATATATATATATATATATATATATATATATATATATATATATATATATATATATATATATATATATATATATATATATATATATATATATATATATATATATATATATATATATATATATATATATATATATATATATATATATATATATATATATATATATATATATATATATATATATATATATATATATATATATATATATATATATATATATATATATATATATATATATATATATATATATATATATATATATATATATATATATATATATATATATATATATATATATATATATATATATATATATATATATATATATATATATATATATATATATATATATATATATATATATATATATATATATATATATATATATATATATATATATATATATATATATATATATATATATATATATATATATATATATATATATATATATATATATATATATATATATATATATATATATATATATATATATATATATATATATATATATATATATATATATATATATATATATATATATATATATATATATATATATATATATATATATATATATATATATATATATATATATATATATATATATATATATATATATATATATATATATATATATATATATATATATATATATATATATATATATATATATATATATATATATATATATATATATATATATATATATATATATATATATATATATATATATATATATATATATATATATATATATATATATATATATATATATATATATATATATATATATATATATATATATATATATATATATATATATATATATATATATATATATATATATATATATATATATATATATATATATATATATATATATATATATATATATATATATATATATATATATATATATATATATATATATATATATATATATATATATATATATATATATATATATATATATATATATATATATATATATATATATATATATATATATATATATATATATATATATATATATATATATATATATATATATATATATATATATATATATATATATATATATATATATATATATATATATATATATATATATATATATATATATATNTACTGCGCATAAGCTACAATTATATAGAACTCATAAAATAAGTTAAAAACATAGAGAAAACAAGGGGGAAAAATAAAGATTTTTAAAGGAAAGAAAAAATAATAAAAATTGTTTTTTAAACAAAAACATTTACAATTTTAAAAAAATGTAAAATTGAAAGAAAAATAAGAAAATAAAATAAAATAAGCAAAAGGCGTTATCTCCTCATCAGCTCAAACGATCATATCCGAAAAAAATAGTACTTTCAAATATTTTATTAGTATAGCCAAAGCAAAACATATCAATAATACTTAATAAAGATGTCTTTAAGAGAAGAAAACACTCCATCATTTACATCTTGTTGCACTAGGTCCTTGGAAGTACCGCTTTCTTAAAGAATTTTTAATTGTATTTTCCGAAACTTAGTCTCACGATTGTCTTAAAAAAATAATGCTTCCAAAACAGTGACTCTTTATCTATTCTCCCTATTTTCCTCTAACGATGCTAAAATTTTCCTCACAAGCAACTTTCTCATTATCATCCGGCATGAAAAAGTTAATCCATTTCTTCCGTCTATTGTGTTTGTCCTAGAGTGAAGCTACCCTCCCTAAAATACGCCATGCTTGTTTCCACAGCCACAGACTTCGTGGCGAGAGGAGTTCTTATCTTAGACAAACAATAGATAGGTGTTAAACATTGTTGAGCTTTCCAAACAAGCAATATTCCTTTTGACAATGAATCAATGAAACACAAAAGTCAGAAAGAAATTATTCAAACTGATATTTCTTATGATGCTACCACTCAACATGAAGCATCGTATTTTCTATGAAAGAAGAATTTCTTATTAATAGCTACAGTGGTGGTCATTCATAACTGTCATCATCATGAGTGCACCATACTGGCAGAATTTATACCCCTCTGTTCACCACAAGCTTATTCAGTTGATAAGCCTCAATTTCTAAGAGGATTGATCACACTGTTGGTCAAAAGTGGCATCACTATTTGTGGGGAGGGAGATAGAAAATCGCTGAAAATTTGCCTTCAAATGATCTAGTTTTTGATTTTCTTTATTAGTATTTAATAAATTTATTATTGATTTTATTACCATCTCAAGATATATAACAGCATTAATTTTCAAATGTGCTCTTCTAACCTAACATCTTCTAAAATATTTTAACATTTCTAACAATGACCTGACATACTCAAAAAAAAAAATATGATAATTTAAATAAAAGAAAATAGAAATAGTTGTTCAATAGAATGAAAAATTGTTGAAAAGCCTCATGGCAAGAAAAGTTGTTGCAGTACTACTAGGGTTAAGTTTTTATAAGATAAAAATAATAAATTTATAGAATTATATAGATAGATAGCAGATATAGATACATATTGGATTGTAGGATTATATACAGAATTATGTAATCCTATATGTATATAGATTATATAGATAGATATATTACTATAATAATTGGTTAATTTTAAAGATAGGAGACTCACGTTGTATTCACTTTTTTTTTAAATTTTAGCTTTTTTTAGTTTTTTAGTATGGCTGCTATTAACCAACATATACGTGGGATATAATTTAAAAACTTTGAAGAAAGCGGATAGAATCGTGTTTCGTTTTTTTTAACCGTATAAGTCTAGTATTCATGAGTAACAAGTAAGTATTTCCTATTGTTTCGTGTACTTACGTTATAGTGACCTAACGCTACAGCGTCAACTCTTGCTTGGACCATAGTTATCATTATATCGAGAATCTAAGATGATTGGAATTAAATTTTCCTTTTCTAACAATCAAAATAGAAAGCTTAAAATCATCAATATTTTTCGAAATTAAAAAAGTTTTCAAAATACCTTATTTTTTTTGGTAAAATACTCGACGCTTGGTATGGTACACCTGATGAACTCACGTTTGTCCTTTGGACATTTGTGGGGTTCGACACAAAAAAGCGCAAACAAATTAACGAGAATAATTATCTATTAAGAAAAAACTAAAGTGATTTGTTAAAATTTAATACAATACTTTATTATGAAAAAGAAAACTAATAGAAGAGTTGATAATAATGCGAAAAAAAATTTATGTGTGTAAAAGTACCCTTTTGAATCATTAATTGAATGAAAAAAATACATTTAAAATTATGTGATTTAAAGGTTTAATAATAATCTATTTTTCGTTTTCAAGCTCATCGAAGCTGTTTATATTTAAATCGAACAACAGTTAATTGTTAACAGGGGGGAGAAGAGTAATTCGCTGTACTCTATTAAAGCATGATTTATTCCAAAATACGATCCGTACTGGTTAAAGTTCTTAGTACTAGTAATAAATAAAGTTTATCAGATCTATCAATTTTTTCTATTACTTATTGATCATCACTTTTCATAGCAGTAACTTTTGAAACATAATTTAGTTGATCTTTTTTTAAAAATATTTTAACATTTAAGTGAAAATAAGAATTAAGTGAAAATAAGGAAATAATTAGAAAACCTTATTTTTCTAATGATTAATAATGGATAATTTTCAATGAAAAAATATTGCAGCATTATTCTGACAAAAATTTCATTATTTATAAATCATATATGTTGTATATAAAACGTGCAAATTATAATTAAACAAATCATTACTCTTTTTACAAGTTAGAATTAAATTCAGTTTTGAATCTACAAAAGTGTGAAAAATATCTGTTTCATCATTGAGCAATAATTAAAAATAAATAAATAAATAATTACAGTGAAATTTTCACTTAAAATACAGAATAACTCTGTTCATTCCCAGATTTTGCAGAAAAACAAAACCAGTTATTAACTGGTTTTTCTCAGGAAAACCATAGGGCTTCCTAACTAAAAAAGCCCACTTTTATTGAGTTTTAAAAAAATTATTCTTGCCAACCCTGTTAATAGGGTATTTCTTTTTCGTTTTTTTTTTTTTTCGTTTTTTTTTTTTTTTTAAAATATTACACTATATGCTGTTCTAGCTGTTTAAAAGAATTAAATTGAAATTGCGATGTCTGTTTCTTTTTTTAAAGGGAAAAAAAGTTTATTACATTATCGATCATACTGTTATTTTATTCAGCAATATTTACTTTATTAACTAGTGAAACTAGAATAATGTGAAAATATATGTGATTTTATTTCTGAGGGTAAAACATACTTTTTTAGTTTTTATGTAATTTGAGATAGCAACTTTCTTTTCGCCCTAACAAATTTTATTATATCTTTATGCCCTTGCTTTACACTTTGCTTACTTATAGAAAGAGGCAGAACTTTGTTAGTAAAGTTCACCTCTTATTTTATGAATTATGTCGTCAAAGCTTGATATTATGTACAACTTGAAATATTTCAATAAGGACTTTTGACTCATTATTAAGTTTAAAAATTATATTTAGCGAAATTTGAGACTGTCACATATAAACATATAATAATAAAATAATAATAGCTTTCCATCTCCTCTTTCCACTTCTCAAAAAATCTCAATCTGAAAATCTCAGTCAAGGCCGATAATCTACGTAGCACGCAAATAGTACGTTTTATATATATATATATATATATATTTGNTATATATATAAAACGTACTTTCTCTAAATAAACATATCTTTTTTGTTGCTGACAGATTTGGATTTTTAACCTTCAAAGCATAGGGAGTAGCCGCAAACGTATAGTGCTGTTTTGAGAAGAACTCCTCCAGACTGAAAGTCTGAGGCTGTCTGCTGCTATGGTAACAAGCGAGAGCACATTTCTAATAGGGGTGAAATGGAGGAAAGAAGGTGTCGATTGGTTTACTCACGACGACCTACGCTTAGATTAAGACAAAGCTATTCACCCCACACCCCTATTCAAAGTGACCTTTCCTTGTAACCATAGTACCCGCCACGACGCGAAACGGGTGTCTGGAGGAGTTCTGAAAGCCGCACTATACTTTCGCAGCAAGCGTAGAACATGAAAAAAAGAATAGTATAATAGTTTTTAATTTATTGTCAAAAGACTTGGAAGTTAAGATTTTTCGTAGAGCGACCTTCATCTCAGAATCTCAAAATGAAACTTTTTCAATACTAACATTTCCTCAAAATCTCTACAATATGTAAAAAAATAAACAAATCACTCTGAATAACTTTTAATCTTATAATCGGATTTTAACGTTTGAGAACTCCATCTCAATGATTTGAAGAGACTCAAATATGTTAATTAATTTAGTGCAAACGATATTTTAAGTTACGAGATCAGACACAAAAACGTACTTTCTCTGATAAAATATACTTTTCTTTTTTCTATATATACATATATATATATAATTTTTTTTTTTTTTTTGAAGGATTCGGATTTTTGATCCAAAAAATATAGGGAATAGCCGCAATCAAGGAAATATAGTCCCAATAGTTTGATCAGGAGATCGATCAAAAGTTTGAACCCGTGCATGATAATTTTATTATTGCGTATTTCGCCATAATCGCCATTTACGTATTTTCGCCATATCTTGAAATAACTTTAAGCGAATAGAAAAATTTTTGCACGCAATTCTGAAATTCTTTTATCCAAAGATAATTCCATGCAAAACATAACTTTTAGTAAATATTTATTACTTTTTATTATTTTACTCATTAATCAAAAAAATTTTGAAAAGAATGGTTTACATTTTTTTACATCATTTTAAAGATTGCAATTTTAAGTGACAAAATACTAAATTCGAGCGAAATCAGTCGTATAGTGCCTGAGATATTGAATTTTAAAAATATGACTTCTTCAAATTTCGATTTCTCAGTATAGATCTCTACACATAGATTATACAAAATATATACACTGGGATTATGCCTTCTATATTAAACCAATAAACATTATTCCTCTTCATTTTAAATTTTCTCCCAGCATTTACGAATTAAGTTTACTAAATTATCTGCAACAAACAAAAAATTAGTCAAAATTAATGGAATTTAAATTTTCTTGCATACTTTTTTTTATTTCTATCATTTAACAGAATGTTTGAAAATCAATGTTTTGGTGGAATAAAAAAGTGTCCTTCACAAAACAATCTTAAGAGATCATCCCATAGCTTCAAAGCTGACTTATCAGATTTTGTTCCATTTTGGGTTTCAAAATCTCTTTCAAGAGCAGCTAGCACTGTTAGAGCAATGAGGAATAATTACCTAAATTCAGAATACATAAAAGAAGTCATTACCTATCTAACTACACTGACTGATTTTCTGAAAGGATAATTTCTATTCAACAGCAAGGAAAAAAGAAAAAAACTAAATTTTTTACGACAAAATTATGTTCGGGTATTTTTGCTAAGTAAAACTCAAATGCGGCTTATGAGATGCTTCGAAAAGTTTTTTCCTTATTATTTCAAGTGGTACTTTCTTACAAATTAATAACAGGAAATCAATTTCAATTTTAGAAATAAGATAAAATTCATTAATTTGCTCTAAAATGAATGTTTCAAGCAGAACTATTTTATTTCGTCTCAATTTCAGACTGATTCTAGATTTCGGAGTTTTATTGTTATTAAGATTTATATCATTAAACTATTTTTTTTTTAAAATTTAACTAAACGCGCACAAAGAAAGACTCAGAAAGAGAGCTCATCTTATAATAATCATCACCATTAACCTTCGACACATATTAATCAGGACTTGCAATTTTTATTTCGTCGCACCTTCAGACTTTTTCTGGATCTCGAAGTTCTATTGTTATTAAGGTTTATATCATTTAACTACTTTTAAGAAAATTAAATAGAGAAGCACAAAATTATTATGCTGCTTTCACACTTATGATTATGCTCACGCGTTAATTTATTAAGGGGTTAATACTGGATTTGTACATGTATTTCACCAGGTTAATAAACGAAATACATCTAGTGTATTACACGGCACATGCGCGTGTAACATGCCCGATTAAATACAGTCTAAGTATGATTTATCGGGTGCAAAGAAAATAATTTAAATACTGCAACATTTTAGAACTCATTTCCCCTTAAACTTATAGCTTTATTTCCCTCATTTCCTTTAACGTCGACGCTCATTCACGTGCACAAAGAATTTCTTAAAAGTTGCGATTAAAAAAATAGCCACTCTAATTACTTTTATTAAATCATCAAAAGGCAAAGATATGCTGCAAATACAGAGAGAATCTGTTCAATACTTGGTGTGTGTGAGAAAAGTTTCAACTGGCTGTTAAAAGAAAGTTTCTTTAAGAAATGGTATAATAGTTAAAGAAATTGGGTTTCACAGCCCCTCTGCGGAATACAACAAGATTGCCAATAAGCAATTTGTACAGCAAGTAAAAACAGATGTATTGAAAAAAATTTTATTTATTTATTTTAAACAAATTCAAGTTAATTCCCGCATAAAATATTTTTTAAATATATTAGGAAAAATACCTACCAAAGACATTGAACTAATTTAGTAATAAATAAAAAATTTAAAAATTATTTTTTAAAATTTCCTCTATAAAATATAGTCTCCTTTTTACCAATAATTTATTCCTTCGAAAAGTAAATTTTAAAATATATATATATATTTAAAGGCTTATATTATATACTTTAAATAAGCAATTTTTTGGTATTTATTTTAATTTTTCGTCACTATTTTATTTGTAGTTAACGAATGTTTCAAAAAATTCAGATTGATAAAAGTTTAATTCTCGCAAAAATATGTGTGTATGTTGCCGCCTCAGAAAAAAACATTCTTAACTTCTTGCATATTTTTTCCATCTCAATTCAATTTTAGTTACCTTTTTGTATTAATACTTTCAGAACACAAAGAAAAATACTGAATTACTGAAATACATTCCTTTAAAACGAAGTCCGTAAGAAGTTAATTTCAGTAATAACATGAAAAATACCTAGTGCATAGTTTCATTAAAATACTTCTAATATGCTACTTCCTTTGAGAGAATTGCCGGATTTCTAGACTTCAAGAATATTAGCAGTATCCGAAGGTACACTAAAATACGCCAATGCCAATCTCATTGTGTAACCCTTATGTTTTCTCGGAATTCTTCCTCCCTCTCTACAACTGACCAAGAAATATCCCTTACATCCCTCAAATATCCATCATTTTCTTAGCGCCACCCTAAAAGTTCAAAAAATTGGGAGCGTTCCACGTCAAAACCTAGGTAAACATTTAAATCGTTACAATGAGCCTCGCTATCAATGTTATCAGTTGTAAAAATTCTGACAAAGGCATGTATATTTTAAATGGGAGGTCTTTTTAAATGATTTCTCTACTTGTGCTTCTCAGAACATATAGTGTATCTCAAACAAAAATTCAATAAGATTGATCTAAAAGAGAAAACAAGTGCTAGTTTCTCATTGTATTTTATGAATGGTCTACTTTCTTCTCTTTGTTAATGGATTCGTTACTGTGCAAAAATCTTTCCTTTATTAAAGCCATCAACGCTGTAGGTATGGTGATTTGAATTGCATTTTGGCATTAAAATAAATTTAACTATATATCATTTGTGACATTCAAAAAAATTAATTATAAAAATTATGTTATAATTTTAAAAAAATTAATAATAATATTGTGGTGCGAATTAAGTAAATTTATTTACATATTAAAATAATGGGTTGAAAAATGTATATTTATTTATGTTTGGATATAGTCATTGAGTAAAAAACAGGCAATTATGGATTTCAAAGCAAACAAATTAAAGCCGGAAATAGGGTCAAAAGTAATTAAATTAAGGGGAATGTGATCATTACGGAAAAATGGTAGTATAGCGCTATAACAATAACCCATTAGGTTCAAATGGTCACAAAGTGTGAGGTTTGAACAAATTGGTATGACTAAGTTTAGAATAACTTAAAAACTAAAATTATTGAAGATCATAGATAAAAGACGCAAAGTGTACATATGACAATCATTAGATATCCTTTATATTTGTTTATAACAATCAAAATCGCTTATATTAAGAGGTCGCCACCCCATGGGAGAAACTCTTCGTCACAAATTCTCTTTTACCTCCATAACTAATTTAAAATATGGAAAAAGTGAGCTTATGCTATTCTAGAGTAAGTCATGAATGCTGAAAAGAAACTTTTAAAATATCAAAATGAAAAGGAATTATGAGAGGATATCTTAGGATTACGCAATGAAGAAGTTCTCTTCCAATAATTTGTTTGCATTTTGATATTATGCATTTGAAAAGGAATTATGAGAAGATATCTTAGGATTACGCAATGAAGAAGTTCTCTTCCAATAATTTGTTTGCATTTTGATATTATGCATTTGAAAAGGAATTATGAGAAGATATCTTAGAATTACGCAATGAAGAAGTTCTCTTCCAATAATTTGTTGCATTTTGATATTTTCAATTTCTTTTTTCAGTAACTGAAACTTCATGACTTACTCTAGATTTGCCTGAACTCACTTTTTCTTTCTTTTAAATCTTAAATTAGTAATGGAGGGGAAAGAAAATTTGCGATATTCATTCCATGGCATGGCGTCCTATAACAATCAAATGCTTGTAAGAAACGGGTACCTACTTACTAAATTATAAACATAAAACTTATTTTTTTTTTTAAATTTCTTCACAGTATAAGAGAAGTAAAGTAATTCGCATTGTAATTAAGAAATTTGTCTTCTGTCTTTTTGCGTTAATACTCTTCGGTTAAAAGCGATAATCATCGTCAATATCATGAGCTCAAAAACTGCATTTTTCAATTTAATGCAATAATTGCACATATTTTTTTGCTAATTGGAAGATGCAACTAAAAATTAATTTGAATTAAAAAGTTATTGAACACTATTAACTCAATGTCTATCCTCTTATGACCAAAATAAAGCATGATTTTTTTTTGTTACAAATTCTTGCATGATCAAGGTTTATTAGGCTTTTATTATACCCTTGTTAATCGTTTAAAAAATTTCTGATGTCTATATGTATTATTATTTTACAGAAGAAAATATTACATTAGATTTTTGAAAATTCTCAATTAATATTTTTCCTTGTTTTACCGCCTGAGAAAATTTTTGCGGGTGACCTTGCAAGTGATTTAGAACATTACCAATTTCTAAATGCATGTTGACTTAAAAATCTAACAGTTTTTTAAATTTTATGAAAATAAAAGAGTTTCTATAACAAAAATAAAAAAGTGGTAATCTGATATAAAAAAGAAACAAAATTTAAACTTTTAAATCAGTTACGACTTGCATAAAATAAATGTAACAAAAAAATACTAAATGTTTTACAAATAATTCCTGGTAAATTTTTCAACAAATTTATAAATATTTTCCACAAAAGTCTCCTATTCCCTATGTATTTATTTATAGGTGTTATTGAGTTATGTAGTTAGCAAATAATTTAGTAAAGTTGTAATGTTTTTAGGTATAGTAATTGAACAATATAGCTTATTTTGTAAAATTTTGTGTTTAAATTGCCATGTGTTAAAAATTTGTTGGCAGAAAATGTAAATTTTCAAAACACTACTCAGTTAAACTTTCTAGCTGTATCATACTGTTAAAATTTCTGGATAAAATTCCGGTAAAAAGTACCTGCACTCAGGGTGCCGGTACTTTTTACAATAAAATGATGCACCTAAAGTGCCTGTACTTTACACCGTAATTTGATTCAGAATTTTTTTTTTTACCGGGCCTTTTCAATTGTTTTATTTCTCGAAACTGTAAGAAATTACTTTTGAGATTTCATATCATAAAACATCATCATTTTTCAACTTTCGGTTCCTTGTTTTAATGATCGACAACTTAATGGTTCTTTACCGACAACCTAATGTATGAACAGGATATTTGTAATGCAGGGCATTTCCATTATTCCTGACATACAGATAAGAAGTTCTTTGTTGCAGCTTTTGACAAAAGTGAAACTGACCATCAGACACGTGATTAAACCACCTGTTTTTGGAATAACGTGTGTAGGAAGAGACCACCTAAGGATTCTTTGAAATAGTTTGCACCCAGCCGAAAGAAAACGTTCAGTTCATGTAATGAAGTCCTTGCCAACTGCTCAGATTCAACAAAAATTTTTAAAAAAAACTTTAGAGAACTGCGAATTGCTGCTAACCATGAGTATTTAAATGCTTGAAAAAAAATTTCAAAAAATGAAAATGCCAATAAATTGTGTCAGGATTACGCCGTGGTTTCAATAATTATGCAATAATTTGCTTGCATTTTAGTTTAAAAACATTTTTTCATCATATGAGACTTCCAATTTACTCTATGTATGCCTGAAATTACTTTTCTCAAAACTTTAAAATATCAATGGGAGGGAAACTGAATTTGCTATCAAGAGTTTTTCTCTCGGTATAGTGTCCTTGAGGTTTTTAATTAAATTTTCCAATAAATTGGTAGTTTTTAAACTTTCTGAAATTGAATTTTAGTTCATACAACCCATAGTTCTTCAGCTTTGTCAATTTAAATAAAATTATTTCCATGGTGTTAGCATTACAATGTTGATTTTAGTTTGAATTTTCCTCCCTCTGTGTTTTTGACAAGTTTCACTTTTCGCAAAACACAATAATTTAATTTATTTTACTTAATCTTCTCATTATTAAATCAGCTTATTTTTGTTCGATTTGAACTAAAATTAGGAAAAATTATAATCGTGACTGTATTTATTTGAATGAATTTTTTTAGACAAAATGCTGTTAATAGTATTTTACATAAAATATTGTAAAAATCTACATTGCTTTTCCAACAATTAGTTTCGCGTAAACTTTTCTTTCGCCAAATATCACACAACTTCACTCCAAAGCATAGAAAAGAGTATAATTTTTTATTGCATGATAAATGTTTTTTTTTTCCTAAGTAAATAAATAAAATATCATTATAATGAATGATTTACATAGATTTTTCAGAAAATTATAGAAGGTTTCTGACTATTTTGATAGCATTATATGCCTATATAATTTAACACTGAATTGAAAATTATATATTCATGTTTAACTTGTAGTTACATCAGTATTAATCAATGAAATACATCAAAGAAATTTATGTTACATCAATATTAAAACTAATTCTTGGTCTAGTGTTTTCGAAACGCAGCTCAGTTGATTATATTTAAAAATAAAATCAATTTTCTTAATATAGACTAACGTTACGTTTGAAACCAAATGTTTTATGTACGTTTTATGGTAAACTTTGCATCTTCATCTAGAAAAGTAAAGCACTGTTTGAAAAAAAATGGTGTTTTATTTATAAGCAAATTACGTATGCTAAGGAAAAAATTGTGCGAAAAAGTAATAAAAAGAAAATGGTTAAATAAAAAAAATTTTAGTGCAGTTATAGACAGAATTACTTAATACAGTGGAATCATGATAATCGAAAGTACTACGGTTAATTAGAATATTCGGATTATTTAATGAACAGTGTTTTTATATCTACACTTCAAAAATTCCGGATCGAATTACTATGTAAAATACCGGCACTTTGAGCTTATCATCCATATAATCCATTTTCATCGTAAAAAATTGTACAGTAATATTTATTTAAATTATTATAATTAAGAGAGTTATTATTATTAAGAGATAAACTGATTTTACGGTAATTATTACTATAAAAATTACGGATATCAGATTTTTTATTCCGCACCATGTTCTGGTAAAAATGGATTTTACGGTAAAAAGTATCAGAACCCTAAGTGCCGGTACATTTTACCGTACTTTTATATAGTGTATTTCAATCAATAAACTTGGAATATTGAGTTGTTGTTTTTTTAAAACTATAATGGTATTTAATTTTCACATGACCTTGTAACAAATCTTATTTTGCCGAAAATGTATAAAAATGTACATTTTAAAGTTACCTAGCACTGAGGTATGCATTTTTTAATAAGTCATATTATCTAGTTCTGAATCGTTAGTTGGTTTATGGTTGAAACGAATTAGTTTTATATCAAAACAATATTTTTCAGAGACAATAGAACAAAAAACTTGAAAAAGAAAGGGGTTAAAGAATTCGACGCGCCTAAATTATGCCTCACCCAAATTCCAGCTATCTGGGCACAAAGCTGCTCCCCCTCTTCAGTGGGTGTAATCCTTAATCAATCTTCAACGGTCAAAATCAGAGAAGGAAAATCGGAGGGGTGGAGAACTAAGATGAAGCTTGGAGAGGGGGTCCCAAAGGATTATCCTTTATCGCCTCTTACTTGCCAAATATTTGACTTCAAACCAACGCCAAGCAAATGATGTTCAGAGTGTACTTCAGGTGGCAACGCTTATCATTTTTTTTCAAGATGTTTATCGCCAAACAGCTTTCAGATGAAATCAAAATTGTTAATGCATTCGCTTGAAATCTTCAGAGTGACCAAAAAGTAAATTTCTAAACGCAATGGTATCAATCAATACTCTGGAAGATAAGAGACAACAAGCTTAATATAATGCTGATTAGTAGAGGAAAGCACGTGCCCCCTCTGGATTTTTTTTAAATTGCAAAATATTTTTTATTTAAAAGTTTTTTTCTCAAAATTTCAAAAAGTTATTCTTGATTTAAGTTAAAATTATTTAACCTCAGACAATTTATCAAAAATTAAATGAAATAATTCTATATTTATCACTTAATGTAAACGGTGTTTTAAAAATCATAAATTTCCGTGAATTATAACTTAATGTTAGTTAATGATTTTTGTTTATTAAAAATTGTTTTTCCTCAAAATAGAAGGAAAAAAAACATGTGTCTAAAAGTTTTACCTGGAAATTTTCAGCAAAATCAAGAATGTCAAGTATCCAAATGACTTCATTTATTAAATTTAAAAAAGAAAAAAAATATATATATATATATATATATATATATATACTGGCGGACCCGACAGGCGATGTCCTGTACACACGTCTTTAATTGGAAAATGAAAATTTCAAATTTTCTTGAATAAGCTGTAACAATCTGGATCGTTTTGATGCAAATTTTTATTAAAAAGTTATCATATTATCTAACGTCATTACATATATCTTATCACAATTCGACCAATCGATAGCGTGTGAGTATGTGTATACTATCAGAGAATTTAAATGTAGAGGTTGTTTTAAATCAAAACTTAGACTTATTTTAATTAAAGGTAAAAAAGTTATAACAGATATTTTATAACAGATATATTTTTTCAATTGAAAAAAACTTAAGTTATCGTAATGCCATTAGATGTACAATATTTTTGGTTAATCCTTCAGGAGCATACACAAACAAATTCGAGGGTTTTCCAACTCTGGAACACGCAACATATAATTGACCGTGAGAAAAGCACGGGTTTTCTAAATCTAAGCCACAAATTGTCATTGTTTGACCTTGTGACTTATTAATTGTCATAGCAAATGCTAAGCGGATTGGAAATTGCAAACATTGAATGGTATAGGCGAATCTGAAGGAATCATTGGGATCCGCGGTAGAAGTACAACTTCACCTTGAAATTTTCCACTTAAAATAGTAGCTTCCAAAATGTTACCCATGATTTTTTTTATGACCAGTCGCGTGCCATTACACAATTTCGGAGCATTCAAATTTCTAAGCAA
Source organism: Parasteatoda tepidariorum (assembly GCF_043381705.1). NCBI lineage: Eukaryota > Metazoa > Arthropoda > Arachnida > Araneae > Theridiidae > Parasteatoda > Parasteatoda tepidariorum. The sequence continues at coordinate 55,093,687 of NC_092209.1, read as the reverse complement.
AATTATAGGTGAACCAATCTTCAATCGCAAATTATGGGGTGGCATTCCAGGTAAATCCAGTGAATTTAAAAACTCGGCAGGATAGTTGACAACTTCATCAGGATCAACAACAGTGTCAATCGATTTGAATGTAATTTCACTACCAGGCAATGATTGTTGTACTTTAAAATTGATTGCGTCAACATCTAAATTTTTTACGGCTAAAATAGCTCGCTCACGTAGCCATGCATGATTAGTGTAATTATGTGGCAAATCCGGAAATGGGTACCAATCAATAAAATTGGAAAATTGAAACCTCCCGCAGAGTTACTACTCAATGAAGATGGACTCAAGGGATAGAATATTCTCCTCCGAATGAGGTGCACCGAGTTCGAATCCCAGTGATGGCTGGTCAATATGAATTTCACACCCGGCTTACACCGACCACTGTACTAACGTAAAATATCCTCAGTGGTGGACGGATCATGGGTTAGAGTCCCCTTGCTGTCAGACTAACCTTGGGAGGTTTTCGTGGTTTTCCTCTCCATGTAACTCAAATGCGGGTTAGTTCCATCAAAACGTCCTTCAGAAAGGCAAAAATTTCTTCCAATACTTTATCCAGGAGTTCTCTTGTCTTCTGGGTTGGGTTCAAAATTACAAGGCTATGAAGTTGAACATTAGTAGTCGAAAACTCAAAATTGAGTAGGCTGTTCAATGCCTGTTATAAAACAAACTAATAATTTGGCCACGATAGCTAGGTTATAATAGGGCTATGGACTCGTGTTCCTGAGAATGAAAGTTCGAATTAAGTCGGCCGAATAATAACCATGTATAAAATGGTGACTGGTACATGTTAAATCTGTCGGGGTCACAAGCCCCATCATGTTCTCATAACAATTCAATACTGAGTACTGATCCTGGAGTTCCCTTGTCTTCTGGATTTGCTTTAAAATTACAAGGCTACGTAGTTAAACATTGGCAGTCGTAAACTCAAAATTGAATCAGTTTTTAAACTGTGATTAGCAACAACAAAAAATAGAACTTAGATCAAATTGTATTTTCATGTATTCTTTCTAGCTCCTTGCATATTTTCTGCACACCTTCATAATTTCATGTTTCTAAGTTCTTATAGATTTTGAGCAGCAAAGCAAAATGTAACGTAAAGAAGAAAAAAAATGAGAAAAAAGTTCGCAAAAATTCATTTAAAATTGCAAATAACACATACAAATATATTCAAAATTTATATATATAAAAAAAATTCAAGCATTATTTGGCCCAGGAGAATAAGTTAGGACAATTAGGCATAAATGACATGTATAGAATAGTGAAGAACAATAATCTCGAAGACAAACATTGACATTCGAAACATTCATTTTTTTGTCACTCATGATAACTAGTTGTAGTAGCGAACATTCATTCTCCAGACTGAAGTTAATGAAAAATGAGTTAAGAAATGGTATGACTCAAGAAAGATTGAGTCATTTGTTAATTATGAGCATTGAATATGATGTCTTAAGGGAAATTGATTTTGATGATGTGATAGAAGACTTCACCTCTGAAAAAGCATCGTTACCTTACATTTTCGATTAAAAAAAATAATGTATATAAGCTTTTATAATTAATTTATATGTTTTTTACTCTTAAAATAAAAAAATTTTTCTCGATAAATTTACTCATAAAGGGCTCCCAAATAATAACAACCCCAGGGGCCCTGTAAACATAAAAACGGCTCTGATCGTCATTGAATCATCTTCATGATTGTGGGACCCTCCTTCTGAAATTATTTCATTAATTTCGGTTCGAAGGCGTGCAGAGCAATGAGGCTGCAGGTGTCTGCAACGCCAATATTCTACTCCGTTGTATTATCTTTTAAGTTTATAGGTATATTCGTTGCATACTAGAATTCTACCTCCTTTTTGGGAACTTAGGAAAAAGAAATTTATACTTGCTGCTAACATTGTTGTAAATGATATACGATTATTCTACCAAGTACTATTTTAACTTAAGTCGCCAAATTACGATGCTAATTCTATTCCACTATTTGCAAGCATGCCAAAATATTATATTAACCACTTTTCATGGCTCTAACAGGAAAGCTAAAATATACATGGCTTATTAGCGAACGCGCCAGAACATACCCTTAAAAAGGTAACCCTTTAGCCTCTGTAACTCTGTGGGAGGGAAATTTTGACCTTTGTTAGGTGGGTCATCTTGACCATCACTTAGTAGCAGGTGTTCCTTTGAAACACTCCTTACAATGCCTTTTGTTTGTTTTGGGGGGGGGGGGTAATGGGGAATCTTGGGTCGATTCAACTGGACCACCCTCCACCAAACAGGCGACCAATAGGGAAGGATCTATGTCATCCAATCAGGAAGAAGGTTAGCCCCCTATGGACTCCAGGAAATCTTGGTCCAAGAAGAATGTCGTTTTAAATTCACTAGCTATTTGGCTAAAGTTTAAAAAGAAGTTATCGTTAAAGTTTAAAAAGAAGTAAAGTTTTATCGAAGAGTGTGAAGTAGAGTAAAGAGTGTGGGAGCGATGTCGTATGCTGCCCATCGTCGATCTGGAAGACCGAATCACCGTACTGTAGTATATCAGATGTTAATTGGCTCTGGGTCTGAACTCCCCCACAAATGTTCAACCTGCAATCGAGGATTTGCTTTGAAGAAATATGTAGATGTACACGAAAAGATCCACTCCCGTAAGTTTTATTCATTTATTTATAGGATATTTTTTGTGAATTGCTCTCATTGTTTAAGGCATGATATTTAATAATTATAAAAAGAAGGCACTCTTTTGCGTAAAAGTTGCGTTATTTAAGGTTTAACATTCGTTTATGGCAATAGAGAATACAAAATTTGCAAATTATACAAAGGACAAATACAAATTATACATAAGGATTAATAGCGATCATACATTAGGGGTTTTATTACAATCGATGTTAAAATTTTACTCTAAGAATGATTTGAATTCTAAGTTACGATATGAATAGCAATATTCCAGTATCTTTCATGGCATGTAATTTCTTTCATATATAACACGTGATCTTTTTCGCATACTTACCTGGTTTAACAGTTATTTATGAGACTAGTGATTTTCTCATGCCCTGCAAAACATAACATTTAATTTTTAAATAATACGAGGCAGTATTTTTAAGAATATCATTTAAGTATTTAAGGTTTAACACTTGTTTGTGACTATAAAGGCATAGCATTAAGAGTTTTATTTCCATCGATGTGTTTTTTCAACTTTATCTTGAAATGTTAATCTAAGAGTAATTTGAATTCTAAGTTATGATCTGAGTAGCAATGCAATTTCTTTCATACATAACACGTGGTCTTTTTTGCATACTTTCCTGTTATTTAACATTTATTTATAACAATGGAGATGTAGCATTGGGAGTTTTATTTTAGATAGATAAGTTTTTTTTAAATATTATTTGTTTAAGTTATGATCAAAATAATAATTTTCACGTTTCCTTTAAAACATGTAATCAAAATCACAAATAACACATGGCTCTTTTGGTATAATGATTTAATGTGCAGCATTTCTTTATGACAATAGGATAGGACATTAAGCGTTTTATTTCATATGTATCTTATTTTATGTTTGCTACGTTAAGAATTTTTTGAATTACATGCTACTATCTCAATAGTGATTCTCCCATGCCTTGCCTAACATATCATTTAATTTGTAAATAATACGTGGCAGTATTTTTAAAAATATCTCTTATGTATTTAAGGTTTAGCACGTGTTTATGGCTATAGAGAGGTAGCATTAAGAGTTTTATTTCTATAGATGTGTTTTTTTTTTTAACTTTATTTTGAAATGTCAATCTAATAATAATTTGAATTCTAAGTTATGATCTGAATAGCTATGAAATTTTTTTCAGATATAACACGTGGCGTTTTTTGCATACTTTCCTGTAGTTTAACAGTTATTTATGAGAATGGAGATGTAGCATTAGGAGTTTTATTTTAAATAGATGCGTTATTTTAAAATGTTATTCGTTTAAGTTATGATCAAATTAATGATTTTCACGTGCCCTTTATAAAATATTCACAGGTAACACGTGGCTCTTTTTGTATAATTATCCAACGTATTTTGTATAATTATTCTTTTTCAAATTAAGTTCTTTAGGATAAATTTCTCTAATTAAATCGAAAATGTTAAATCATCAATAAATCTAATCGCAATTAATAAATAGTGTTGTAAAAATTTATGTTCATAAAAATGTACGAAAATATTAGCAAATGCACTTGAATAACAATTTCCCATTGTGGAATTTGTTTGTAAAAACATATACAGAGGTCCCCATTTAATAGTATAAAAAATTTAAAAAATTCTGAATGTACTTTAAAGGAATGCGCCTATAATGAAAGTTTTAGTAGAAACTGAAAAGATTAATCCAATTTTGATAAATTGAAGGGTATAAAAATAATCTTCAATTATAGATTTTTTCGAAAGGTATCAAATAATATTTTAGTACCTATATTATGCTTTTCACTAACAGAGATTTATTTTTATGTAACTTTAACTGACATAATTATTTTATTATATTAACACAGACAGTTTTAAATATAAATATTTTTTTATCATGAAACTGAGATCATTTAATCAAAATGCCATACTATGCATTAAATTCCATTAAAAGTAAAATTTCGCAAACATTTAAGATTGAACAGTGTACTCCCCTTTTAGTCGAATAATCCTCTTAATTGCATAGATTTGGCTGGAATCGACAATATTTCTTTAAACGCGGTTGACTGCCATTAAGTAGGTAATTTTCAAAAATGTTTACATTACATAAATTAATGCAATCTTTCCTAATAATATCTTCCTTAATCCAATATATTTATCTAAAAATTTCTAAGCAAATATTCTTTAAATTATCGTGTGGTGTACTCGTAAATAAATTTTCAAAATCAAATGTAAGAATACTATTGATTTTATTCTAATTTTAATATTTAATAACGTCTCAGTTGTTATTTATAATAAAATGTTTATCAATAGAAATAATTTTATTTAAAATGATGTTTGAATCTTTAGGAAGAAATTTCCAAAAAATAGAATTATAACATACAGTACTGCAAGTTACAAATCTAATTTTTTTTTTTTGTGAAATTCAAATGTTGGGAATAAATAAGGATAAGTAATGTGATAGAATTTTAAACTGGTATTTTTAAAAAGCCACATTTCCTTAGTCAATTTTTTTTAGAATTATTCTTTTATAATTTTGACAAAAGTATTATTGTTGACATATTCCTTGCTAATTAAGTGTTTAAAAAAGTGTATGCAAATAAATCGAAAATAATTAGATGCTTTGTCAGCAGCACAGATAGTAAAATTATATTTCAATTCCTTAGTAGCTTTAATAATAATATAATTCAAATAAAACACTTGTATATTTTATTACTGTTAAAAAAATTTAATTTAAAAATTATATAATGCAAAAAATTTCCATTAACTAAGTCCCTGTAGAAGTCAATTAAATTTTCTAGAGCATTTTCATTAAAACAATCTAAATCTTCATTAATAAAAATAGAAATAAAATTTAAATCATATTTTTTCTCTTGGTCTGAACTTAGTCTCATATCCCATAATAAATTTTAGATCTTCATTTCTAATTAAGTTAAAGTCACTTGTTACAATGTGTTCAGAATGCAAAATCCTCATAATGTTTTAATTCACATGATCAGATATTTTCTAAATTGATTAAATTTTCACTATAGTAATTATAATTGCATATTCTTATCTTTGAAGTTCTACAAAATTTAAAACAAATGACCCCTATTTTTTCTTTAATTGGGAGACAATCAATAAGTTTATTAATAGTCATAGAAAGTAAACCTCTTTCGAAATCTTTATGAAGAAAATTTATAACACAAAATTTCTTTTTTAATTTTCATAACATTTAAAAAATCGAAATTATTGATTGCAAGTTTAAATTTAATAAAATCTGATTCGATATATTTAATCCAAGGTGAGGAAAATTTTATAATTCTTAAATGTTCTTTAATCCATCTATTTCAACATGAATTTTTATTACTAAAAATGAAACTCCTAATCTTTTTATTGTTATTTTCATTAACATCAAATAAGTAAAAAGTTATGAAAAGAACAAAATTAAATTTATTTTTTCCTTTTCCTCTGCATCCTCTCAATTTACAAGATTATTAACAAGATAATTATTAAAGAGTGTTCAGTCTATTGTAAATACGAGCATTATTTAAATCTGTGTTACCTTCTCCATTTAATTTATCCATAGGTGTTTCAAGTTTTTATTTTAAAAATAAAAATATTTTCATAATCTAATCATAAATTTAAATCTTTAATATTTTTAAGAATAAGAGTATTAATCTATTTAAAAGAATGTTTTTGAAAATGTACAATTTCGATATCCGAGTTATTGTGTTTATGAAAGTTTTTTATGACTATTAATTCGTTTATTCAACTCAGTACCTGTTTCCCCAATATATTTAAGTGAACACGCATTACATTCTATAAGACTAATGATATTTTCTGTTCGCAAAAAAATAAATTTTCTAAAATTTGAAATTTAATTAGAATGGGTGGCAATTTTTGTTATTACATTTTGTGTATTACTATTTTTTTAATTTTTCTAAGTGTTTATTATATCAAAACAATTGATCAGGTAGCTTATTAACCACAGTAGATCCTAGATCAAGTCTAACTGCATTATCCCCTGTTAATCTACGAGATGGGTCATAAAGTATGAGAAAATCCGTAATCTTACTATTTATATTAATATAAATTAAACCTAAAAATAAGAAATTAATTAATACATACCGGAATACAAAAATATTAAAAAAACTAAACATTACGGGAACAGGACCAGAAACTTCATTAAAATGTGCATTGCAACTAATCCAAATATGAAATCCTATCAAAGTATGAAATTGATTTAAGCGAATATTAAGAGAAAAAAAAATAATAAAATTATAAGTCAAAATGGAAGAGCTCTAAAAGCAGCTAAAATCAAATTTGTCTTACGTAAAATCATATTTACAATTTAAATAAAAAGTTAGAAACCAAAAACAAGCAAAGACGAAATTCTAAAGATATGTATGTTAGCAAAAACAGCACTTCATCAGGGAACACAATGTCTGTTAACACACTGGAACAGTTCTTAAGTCAGTGGTTAAACCAGAAGCTGACTTTGACCGAAACCCATAATGGAAATACTAAATAAGAAAATGCAATAAAAAATTCAATGATACAGAAAAAAAAACACAAGTCAAAAGTACCCTGAAAAAATATTAATAAGGACCCGTCTACACATAAGAAATATAAATAAAGATATTTACCTTTACTTATAAAGACATTTATCTTTATAAGGATATTTATCTTTATTTATAAAGATATTTATCCCTATTTATAAAGATATTTGTCTTTATTTATAAAGATATTTGTCTTTATTTATAAAGATATTTATCTATCTTTATTCATTTTATTATTTATCTTTATTATTTTTTTAGAAATTTAAAAAAAAAGAGAGAGAAAGAATCGGATGAATTTGTCCCTCTTTAGGTGCTTTCGTATAAACTTGAAAACTAAAATTTTCTCCACTGACCGGTAGGATGTGTTGACTGCTTGGTAGTTAATTTTTCTCGAGTCAATATCGACTAGTACTTTTCATTTAATAGCCGCATTTTGTAGATTTTTTTAAAGTTTGGATTAGATTTCATTTTATTAAAAAAGATAATATTAGAGATAATTTGCAGCGATGAAAAGTTAATTTAATAACATTATAAATTTGTGACTAAATTTAGTTAAAGATACTGAGTTTAAAAAACTTTTTCTAAAAATATGTGGGAAGGCAATATACATTTGAAGTATACATTGCAACTTTTAAGTGTGTAAATCATTTCCACATGAATCTGTCTGCCACAAATTGAGGGATTCTGAAGGATCAAAATTTTAAGCGATGACTGGACATTTAAATAAAAATTCTGTTCTAAGTATGAAAATTGCATGAATTGCATGATGCCTTTAAAGTTCCAAAATAATCCTCTAAGTATTTCTTGAGAGATTAAAAAAAAATGTTAGCAATAAGATTTAGAGATTTCAGACATTTGAGAGACCAACAATAAATTACAAAAAAAAAAACTGAGTATTTTTGAACACATTATGACAAAAAATAAAGCAATAAGCTTATAACTTGTACCAATTTTTAAGGTGTAATTTTTAATGACTGCATAAATTTTCTTAAACCTAGAGGAAATATTTATGGAAATTTAGACATTTTTATTAAAAATTAATTTTTTCACCTTACATTTTTCTTCTGTAACTTCATAAATATCAAATGGAATTAAACAAATGTTTTGAAGTTTGAAGAACAAAATTTTTAGTTGATTTTATTTAAAAAAATTTAAAAACTGCATTTTAAGTTTGTGCAGTGTAAGTGAAGAGTAGTTTCAAATGAAAATTAATAATTTTTTCGAACAATTAAATAAAATTTAATGTTTTGATTTGCTTAAACAATTTAAAATACTCCTTCTGACTTATAAAAAGGCACCCCATGAAGGAGCAAGTAAAATGGTTTGCAACTTTTTTTACTTCATTTTAAAGT
>NC_092209.1:55066787-55084614 GCF_043381705.1 Parasteatoda tepidariorum | reverse complement strand
TTAAAAAAAATGATAGTTATTTATCTGTTTTTCGGAGGTCTCTATAGGATTTTTCAAATTCAGCATTTTGGAGCCGTGATGGTTAAGGGGATAGAGCGTTCGCCTTCCAATGTGGCGTACCGGGTTCGAAAATCAGTCGATACGAATTCCGCATCTGGCTTGCACCGACCACAGTGCTGACGTGAAATATCCTCAGTGGTTGACGGATCATTGGTTAGAGTCCCCTTGCCGTCAGGCTAACAGTGGGAGGTTTTCGTGGTCCTCCTCTCCATGTAACGCAAATGTGGGTTAGCTCCATCAAAAAGTCCTCCAATAAGCCAAATTTCTCCCAATACTCGAACCAGGAGTTCCCTTGTCCTCTGGATTGGGTTCAAAATTACAAGGATACGGAGTTGAACATTAGCAGTCGTAAACCCATAGAATTGGGTCTGCTGTTCAACGACGGTTATAAAATTAAAATAAAATTCAGTATTTTTAATACGATAACATTATGTCAGCCAAGCAATTACTTTTTGATGTGCAGGATTCACAGCTATTCCGTTGTTTTCTGGTCGTTTTTCTTCGACTGTTATTTTAGCTATATTTTGTTTATATGGCAGTTATATATAGTCGTCTAAATTCTGATTTTTTTTTAATATGACGATATTTCACTTCCTTTTCTATACGATCTCTCGGCAGTCATTACAGTGAATTGTCTTACTTCTGGGCTTCGGCCCACCAATTTGCGCATTGTTTTTAAAATCTCGATATTTTAAATACTATAGGGGAGAGTGGGGTCAATTGTAACATTTTTTACTTAACTATTTTTAACTAACAAAAAATCATCATATTATCATATCAACATATTATTAGTATTAATTGACAGACGAGTAAAGTAGACTATCTTCTACTAGAAAAAAAAATAAATACCTTATTTTAAATGTTATTATATCAGTTATCAACAATTTTTGACAGTCGTGCACTTGTTACAATTGTCCCCACTAACGGGGTCAATTGTAACAGTTCATAAATTCAACTAAAACATAGTTAATTATACATATTATCATAGTTGTGATATATTTTTTTATTGATCAAAATAGTAGTGATATTTTAGGAGTAAAAATAATAATGAGCAGAGACCTAAAGGGTTAAACTTTTAACTTTAAGGGGTTAAAAATTTTAATTTATGCTGTGAAAGGTGACAAATAAAATAATGCACATGCAACATAATATAAATGATATAGGAAACTATTGGTGGTTCTTAAAGAGTTAAGTAATGGTTTGTAAACATAAGATTATTTATTTTCAGCTGTTACAATCGTCCCTTTACTTATTGTTACAATTGTCCCCAAGACGCCATTTCAGCTTCATTTGTTAAAAACAATGCTAGTTAATTAGCAAAACTAATCTTTTTTTTTTTGAAATGTTAATTAAAGTGTCCACTTACATATTCGGTTACTAATTTTTATTTGTTTAAACAAAATTACTTTGTTACAATATAATATTCTAATACCAAAAAAAGTACTTGCGTGGCGTGAAAATATCTTTTGTGATGTAACTCTTTCAAAAGTACATAAAAATGGTTGCCATCAGGGGTGTACATGTAGATTTATTAAATACACCTTGTGCGCCACCTAGGAACCACATCTAGAACCCGACACTCGAAATTTTTGCTCTGTTACAATTGTACCCTGTTACAATTGACCCCACTCTCCCCTATTGTTACTATCAACGTATTCGGAATCGTACGTTTGAGAATTCAAACTAGTATAAATATTTAAGGGTTACCTTTCCGTGGTCTTTTTATTGCAGCAAGTCACACAGTAATGATTCAAATTTTCGGCATCACAAAATGTATTGCTTTAAAAATGGTTGCATGAGATATGATTTTGATAGCAATTTTTAGTGCTAGCTAACCTTGATTGTGCATTATTTTTATTGTTATTTTATGATTGGATAAATTCGTTAACTTTTGCGTTTGGCAATATTTCTCATTAAAATATTTATTTTTATTATTTAAAGGTATGTTTTGTTTAAAATACTCACAAGGAATATGCAGACATATTTTGTGTTTAAATTATATTTTCAGAACAAAGAGAAAGAAACATATAGGTAAAATGTCAAGTACTATCCCGATTTTTCAATAAAATGCAATAATATAAGCAGTTGACTATATTATGAAAGTATTACAGAGATAACTTCATAAAAGTTTTTTGATATAGTATGACTGTTTATTTGAATAATTATAATCAATATTCTTAGAATAATTTGTATACTTTGTTTTGCACATCACATTGTTCGTGTTCCTCATTTTTGTGTATTTACAGTCACTATTAAGAAAAGTGCCAATAAAACATTATAGATGGCACTAGTTGAATGAAATATAACTACCAGGCTACAAAACATCGACAGAACAGTAGAATTTAATCCCTTACCATTTCTATATGTTCCAATAAGTTTAATTTCACTTTAAAAATTTGATTGATTGAATATAGTTATTGTACCCAGAATTTTCTTTTCATCTAAGAAATTATTAGCAAGTACAAATTTTTTGATTTGTTAACAATGTATTAACTTACTTTTACTAAATATGGATAGTCAAATTAAAAAATAAAATAGGTTTTCATTTATTTGGAAAAAACTGTTTCGTAATTACTACCTCTCCCTGAAATTCTGAATACTGTACATATTTTACTAATTCAGTAATATTATCTTTATTGTTATTTTTTTTCATACAAAACTCCATTTCTTCTCTCGTTGGTGTAAAATGTTCTTCGGCAGTTTCTTTCTTATTATTTATCTCTACATTTAAATCTCCACTCTCATTTTCAATTTTTTTATTTTAAGAATATGCCGACAACCTTTCTATTGGCAATTTTTCTTCTCCATTTAATCTAAACTCTTGACTCTCACATCCATTAGTTTTCAGCTTAAAAGTTCTGTCTTGATACTCAGAGCTTTGTATTGTCTCCTTACATTTTGCCTTAGTAATATTTTTCTAATATTTGTTTTTTCTTTTGTTCTAATATTTGTTCCTTCATTTTCTCTAATATTTGTCCAATTTCTAATATTTGTTCTTTTAACCAGTCCTTTTTCTCTGAAAATTTTATTTGCAATTCAGCGCATGTCCTTATAAATTCCTTGTCTATCTTTTGTATCATAACTTTTCTAGCTTCATTTTGGACTTTAATAAAATTCCTACATTCTCCATCAAACCATTATTTATATCTTTTTTTTTTTCATCTACTTTCTTCTCAACAGCTTCTATAAGGAGTGTTTCAATTCATTGATTTCCATTTGTTCTTCTACAAAACTGCCTTGTTCAAATTTTCTTTGTATTTCAATCTGAAATACAAAGTTCTTTGCCTGGAAATCGAATTTTTCTCAGTACTCCATTTTTATTTTTATTTGACATTTTTTAAAATTTTTTATTTATTTATTTATTTATTTATTTATTTTTGTTTAGTGAACACGTTTATAGCATTAGCTAACCGTTCCCGTATTTTAACATTAACCAAATAGTGATAAGAGTCACCATTTGACCCACACCTGGCTTGATAATAACTAATTTTTACATTAATAATGAAGAATATCTAATTATTGTAAAAATATGTCCAATTTGATTTGTTTCATTTGTAATGAATGAATTTCCAGAATTCGCTCTTTTAACCCAGTATTATTTGTTCAACCAGTTCTTTTTTTCTGAAATTTACATTTGTTTTACATTTGTTCCCGAAGGCATATTTTTATGTGGAAGCATTGTACATACTTTTAATATGTATTTTATTTCTATCAGCAAACTGTCATTTTTCGCATATTCTTTCATGTATTGGAGAAGTTCCAACAGTTTCTCTAAAATAATTTTCTTTTTGTAATTTTTACATTAAAGTCAACCATAATTATTTTAAATTCATATTTCGGTGCTTCAATAAATGCATTTTCTACTTTTCCATCTTATTTTCGTCTTTGTTTTCAGCTGGTGCCAGATGTAGTAATAACGTTTCTAAACCTCCCTTCTAATCTTAGTTTGCATATTCATTCATCTGTAGCTGTATATTCGAATAAACTCTTCTTTTTTTATCTTCTTCTATATCATAATTCCTTTTCCTAATTGTATGTGGTTTCCTATCAGGCATAATGCATTCCATCAAACATCTTGCAGGGAAATTTTTTCAATGTGATATTCATAGTTTCTATGTATTTAACATTTCATCCACTATTTATCTCGCTTTTCCATATTTTTTTATAGTTCTCACATTCCATGTTGCCGTATTCAATATCTTTTCCATTCCAATCCAATTTGCAGCAGAGACTGTCCGTTTAACTTCATTTGTAGGTTTTATAACAGTGTCTTTTTTCTTTCTTTCTTTTCTTTATGGCATGGAAGTTGCTAGTTCAAGTCCAACCACCAATCTGGAGGACCAGTCTGTTTGGAGGACCTGTCTGGCGCCTCCTCTCTAAAACAGATGTCCCTCTTGAGAAACCGTACCAGTGGCTAAGCTACCGGCGGCATAATTTTCGGCGTGCTCTTATTCGCCCTGCCCACAATGCATAATCTCTAGAGGGTAAAAAACGTACATAATCAGGACATAAATCAGGCATCGTTGCGAATCAGAGAAAATTATTTACGGAAATAATAGGGTTTAAAAAAATTATGATGCATTTTAACTATTTTATGAATTTTTTAAATTTAAAGGTACTTTGAAAATTCAAAATAAAATTATTAAAAGGAAGATCCGAAGGCGTTCGTTTTTCTCCTATTCGATAGAATCGCTATTAATTTCTTATGTGTATACATGTCCTTTCAGATAATAGTATTCTGTATAGTATTCAGATAATATAATTCTTTAACAGATAATAGTTTTATCCATCTGGGTAAAAATTATTAACTAAATAAAGTTTTTTTATATACATTTACTGAATGGATTCAAATTTTAATTTTTTAACTATAAATAGATAGTGATGAAAATTGTTTAAGAATCAAAGTGCGGAGCAAACGGATGTAGCTCTACTTATAGGGAGGACATTTTTTACAAAGTTGTCAAAAAACCATATTGAATATAATTTTTTCCTTATTTAGTATTTCTTAAGAATTGAACATTATAATATCCAAGTCTATGAACAACTTTCTTTCTGCCAGCATAATGCTCAAAATAGTTTTTTTTTTTAAATTTACTTGAGAGTGACAATTTGTAAACTCTTGTTGAGTCAGTACTGTTAGAAAAGTTTCAAATTCTTTAATACGACCAAAAGAAGTCGCACTATTTTACATACCTGCTTTTTAAATTTAAAAGCTTCCGATATTTATAAGATTTGTTGCGGTTCCAGTTATAAACTATCTGCTTTCCTTTTTCCATTTAATTTCATAAATAACGACCAAAGAAAGACGTACTATTTTGGTCTACATTCTTCATAGAGATTCTCTAGTGGCAGCAAGATTTATGTTTTAGATTTAGTTTAGTACATATGTTCTAAAAATATTTTCTAGCCACTACTTATAAATAATTAAAAACTAAGTACATGACACCAATTCGTTCCAGCTACGAGCATTTGAGCATCGAGTTGGGCAGCTTTTTTAAATTATGGCAAATTTGACCAAAATTTTACAAGTTTAAGTTTTATATATCTGCCACTTAATAAATTCTTATTCAGAGAGGCCAGAAATTGGCAACTTTCATTTTCAATTGAAATAAGGCCTATTACTGTTTGGGATGAACTCTCTCACACACACTCCTGAAAATAAAAACTTAACTTTAAAAATGAATTCATTATTTAAATATGCATTAATTTAAATTGTCATGCAATTAGGGAGACATGAACTATGAGGTTCTTGTAACGGTTTAAATTCAGATTAATTTTACAAAAATTTTTTTTACTAATAACTTGAATTTTTCCTTGCTTAATTACAATTCGCATTTGTTCCATTTGCAGGAAAGAAACCCTACAAGTGTACTGAATGTACGAAATCTTTTACTCAGAGTGGACAGTTGAGAACTCACTCTTTGATTCATAGTAATAAGAAGCCGTTCAAATGCCCTGGTAAGTATTCTTTTAAGTATCCTCTTAAGTATTCCTGGTAAGTATTCGTTTCAGAATTGGCAATATCTGTGCTTGTTAGGACGCTTTCCACACAACCAGTACCGGGACTAAAGTTTCATAAAAATAATTTTAGCTAAAAAAAGTGTGACAAAACTAATCACTTTTAATTACAATAACTGAATCAAATCTAACCAAAATGTCAGCATTTGCGTTTTTTTTTCTTCTCTTAACTGAAAATATACGTTTTTTCAGTTCGCAAGAGGTATTTTTCCGCATGATCCTCATTGGGACAATCATTAAATATTTCTGAATTCACTTATAGGCAAGTAATTTTTTTTTATTCCTTTTAGTTTTTTAAGGATTTCTCATCGATATTACTATCTTTTAATAAAAATTTAAAATCATTAGCAGTCAAAGAGGACTTATTTTTAATAAATTTATTGAACTGAGATTCAATACGAATAAATAATGGTTAATTTAAAATCATAGAACAAAAAAAAAAATATGTGCATTTATTTTTGCGTGTTATGAACTAGATTTAAAATACTTCTTAAAATTAATTGCGTGAAACTAAATAATCCTCTTTTAGTTTATGACTTGGCATATTTGATGAAACTCTTTCATTTTATATCCCATTTACTTAACAGCTTCTGTACAGCTTTCGAACAGCTTCTGTATTATTTATAAATGTTTCGTTACATATCGAATTATTTTTTAAAAAAAAAGGATAATGGCCCATTGAATAAAAAAATTTCCCTTAAATCAGGCTGTAATGTTTAATTAATCAAAAACTATAAAATACCTTAGGTCTAGAAAAAAACAGCATTGAGACTTCAGTATTTTTCTCGGAACAAGCATTATTTCTTTTTTTCAATGTTTAATCGACTGCACGCCAGCGAAACCTGATAATATACTTTCATCTGTTGTTTTTCCTGCCGGAAAAACTGACGCAATTAATTTTTCAAATAATGTCGCTTTCCTTTCATTATTTGTTGCCTTTAGGGTGACTTCATTATTAGATTAAGCAAAACACACTTTCAAAAAATCAAATCATCAAAATAAAAATAAACTGCTCATTATTTTAAGCTTTAACTTAATTTTAACTTAACGAAATAACTATACTAACTAACTAAATATTTAAAAAATATTTAACTAACTATTGAACTATTAACTAAAATATTTGACTAAATATTTAATAACAAAATACTTTAATTAAACTTTAACTTATTTTAAACGTAATAGCTTACCTAAAGCATCAACTCGATTAATATATTCAACATCGGAAGTGCTATTAATCGTGGTCAGCACGAATATAAAGTTGACATTATTTAAGTTCATAAAAGCACGTTTTAAAAGCATAACTATAAACGAAATAAACCTTCGGTTTTAAACTGATTTTAAAATATTAGTTTATTAGCGACATTCCGAAACACCTACCTCGATAGTTTTAATTATTCCTGACAATACCCTGTATTAACTGACAATACGCTTCCAGTGAAACTCGTTTTTGATTAAATTGAGCTGTAAAAAGAAAAGAGTTTAATTTTCAATAAAATGGAGAAAAAAGAATTGTGATCGCCTTCCGGTGATCACAATTACACACTTCAACTTTAATCTTTGGAACCGGGTCAGTCAGTTTGAGACCCTCTTTATTTGTGATATTCACTAAAATTAGTATTGAAAACGATCCAGTTTGAACTGTAGGTTAGAATTTCTGATTCTTAATTAAGACAATAAAAACAAAAATAGCTTTCAAATGATAAAATTCTTTTTTATTCACAGCTCAAGAGGTATTTATGGGATCTCTCTGGTCCCATATCTCAAAAATAAACTCACCAACTTAATGCATAACGAAATTAAAAGTGAAAAAAAGAATTCTAAAAAAACTATCAAACAGCAGCTGTCGCCATAGCAACACATGCAATGACGACGCGTGCGCACTGTTTACTATTACTCTTGAACACAGTTGAAAAGTACGCCATCAAACCCATAACGAGGCACATTTTGCCAATGGGCGATCAGATTTAATGCGAAACATGTGAGGAAAAAAAAGTTTTTACTCACCATTCCCAATAGAATCAGTGGCTAGAAAAGAAATAGTAAATTTAATTAAAATATTTTAAACACTTTTAAGATTAGAGACTAAAATTGCCCCTCCCCCCTCATGCACTGTTTCCAAGTATCAAAACCCTAGCACGAATGATTCTAAACTTAGAGACACTCACAAACACAAAATTATCTCTTATTATTATTATTAATAATAATTATTATTATTAATAATTATCTCTTTTAGTTTGCGACCAGCGGTTCAGGCATTCGAACCGTATTTGCAGCATTCATAAGCTCAAAGCGGTAAAGGTGGATACAACGAATACAAAGAAAATGGGCATTATCAACGATGAGAATAAAGAGCCCGGTAAGATAGATGTAAATAAAGTGCTTACCAAGCCTTTTACAACTCAAGAACCTGTAGTTGATTCCGGACAAGAAGCTGAAGAAAATGCTGCCAAGCAGAAGAATGAGGATGACGGCATGATGGCAGTAGAAGAACCGCTCCGCATGAGCGATGGTAAGTAATGAGATATTAACACAATTTAAACTACCACTGATGGCAATAGTGTATTTTTCGAATAAATGTTTTATGACTTTCTCTTTTAGCAGACGAGCAGTGGTTTAAGCATTCGGACTGTATCTCCAACACCCATGAGCTCAAAATGGTAATAATGGATAAGATGGATACAAATAATGACGATGGAGAAGAAGATGAAAAATATGGTGCCAGGCAGAAGGATGAGGATGACAGCATGATGGCAGTAGAAGAGCCGTTCCGCATGAGCAATGGTAAGTAATGGGATATTAACACAATTTAAACTACCACTGAGTACACGATTTTTTAAAAAATTTCTTACAAAATTGTGGTTATAGTATTAATGGTGTTAATAGTGTATTTTTTAAATAAATGTTTTATGACTTTCTCTTTTAGATGGCGACTCGGACCGCGTCTGCAACATCCATAAGCTCAAAACGGTAAGGGAGGGTAGTGTGGATACAAATAAAGAGCCCATTGATATCGACGAGAATAAGGAGCCAGATAAAATCGATACAAATAAAGTGGCCTTCAAGCCTTCTGCAAGTCAAGAGCCTGTAGTTGATCCTGGACAAGAAGATGAAAAAAATGCTGCCATGTCGAAGGATGAGGATTACCGCAGAATGGAGGCAGTAAAAGGGCTGCTCCTTTTGAGAAATGGTAAGTAATGAGATATTAACACGATTTGAAATTATTAAGGTTTACAGACAATTTTACAATTTGAAATTACAAAGGTTTACCGAAAGTTCTTCAACAAGAACAAAATAAAAAATGTAGCATTCAGTAATTTGTTTGAGAATTATTAACTGTTAAACTTGTAAGAAAAAATACCTGAAACACTTCGACAGTCCGCAGAATTTCAACTACAGAGTTTAAAATTTGACATCCTCAAAGAACTGCACTTATTCATGAAGTTAGGATATTAATTCTAATTTGCACAAAAGTTATTGAAATCTTAAGTTTCCTTTTTTGCATATTTTCAAACTTTTTTTTTGAAGTTACATTTCGTTCTTCTGCTCATTTTTAAGACTTAAAAACTTGAAATTACAAAGATGTGCAAGAAAATGTACATAGAGTGGGGAGTTAATGATTGGGTGATATATTTTCTGTTGTATGCACAATAAATATGTACAATAAGTACAATAAATTGTACAATAAATTCAATTACAATAAATTCAATTGTACAATAAATTCAATGTACAAATATGTACAATAAATTGTTGTGAGTCAGTTGAAAATTTCGTATTTGAACACACACATTCTATTTTAAGCGTATAAATTTCTCAAGTAATACCAAATTATAAATTGACGGCAACACAAATTTCGGAATCATTTTTATTGGAATCAAGTGTCCCTTAATTGGTAGAAATTTGATTTATGTTTTGTAAACTGTTATCTTTAAATGTTATTTATTTATCTATTTATTTATTTTCTTTATTTATTTTAGTATTGGAATAAAATGTATTTATTTCATTTGTTTAGAGATGTCCATTTAAATTACATTCTTTATTACTTTCTAGGGCATGACTCGAAAGAAATGTAGAGCAACGTCCAGCAACGACGCAGAATTTTTCAAATAAACTGGTGAAATGATTGAATTGGTGAATCAAATGAATCAGAATTTTCCAAATGAATCGTGAAAAACATTGTATAATTGTTATTGATTATAAAAGATTTTAAAGCAATGCCAGTTTTACATTAAATAAAGAACTCTTGGTGAATTATGGTCTATTTATTCTAATTAGTATTGGTAATAGTAATTTTAATTACTTACATAAAATTTCAAATAACATTTTTAAGCATTAAAATTAATTTACTATCTGTTTTTCGTAAATGTAGATACAAAGAAAGTAATGCATTAAAAATAATACCTGTGTAATTTTATGGAAATATCTTCTTTTTTTTGTGGATCATAGAATTCTTGGATTTTTTTTCTTTCTATTTTACGTCTAATAATCACAGCCGGTAAAAGTCCCTGAGTATGAATTGTGCCCAGTCCGAGTGTATAAAAAATATTTATTTTGTGGTTAAGTTTTAATAAGTCTTATGATTAAACTTGAACTGAATTTGAAAAAAAAATTTATTTTCATTTTATGTTTTTTTGATAGAAATTTGAGAGTTCTTTATTTGCGTTTGTAGCTAAATAAGTAGGACTGAATGTAATTTACATGATAAATCTGTTAATAAAACTCCAATTAACATAAGTAAATTGCAGTAATAAAATAATCTTCGACTTTAAATTGAACTCCTTGAATACATAATATTTTATCTTGAGAAATTCTTTTTGGAAGTGGGGGCCAGCGACTATTTCGGCCAATTCGAAAAAAAATCAACGTAATGTTCCCTATTCCCACACATCTCCCTATTTATTGCAGATACATTCCAAGAGCAAAAGAGAGTAGAATTAAAAGAGTTTGCAGACAACTGGTTAGAGAGCATTTACACTCTGTTCAAATTTCAGGTGCGCAGCTTAGTGAACACGAAACAAAACGCAGCACCGAAAATTGGAAATTCTCGCTTGCACAGCGCTACTAAGATGAGTTTTATTTATTTTTTTATTTTACTAAATATGGAAGAAAACTCAAATTAATTTAGGCAGAGAAAAATTTCCGGAAAAATTATCCGTTTTTACTTATAAAGAAAATAATATCAAATAAAAGGAAATAATATTTCTAATAATAATTCCCCAATATATTAAAGTAATATTTCCAATATTTATTTATTTAATAATATTTCAAATATTTTATTTTTTGGCAAGGCATAGAATTAAATAAATATAAAACTTAAAATTACTTAAACATTTAAACTTATTACAAAGTTGCATTTAGAAAGAATGTTTTATTGAATACTGATTAATATAGCCACCTTCAAAGAGAACGTTCTGACCTATTTATTGAGAAAAAAAATTGGTGAATCCAAAACATTTAGGTGAGATCGGAAACCATATATTTCTTTATACTTATTAGTTTGCAGTCTTCGAAACAGTTAAAAAGAAAATTAATATTTAATAACAGAGCGCGAAATGAAATTAAAACTTTGTGAAGAAATTAATAGTAATCTAATTAGTTGTGGGGTATTTGTATTAATTTTTAACAACCTATCTCCTTTTTTAAAAACTTAAATGACGAAAGCTATTTCGAAAAATAGCCTTATTCAAACCATGGGAGATGAAAAACGTCAGATGTTGAAAAATTAATATTCTATTAAGCCAAAGGTACGTTCAAACTTAAATCATGTTTTTAGCTATAAGAAACTTCACAAATGTGTAGAAACTCTTATATGGGCATTATAATTTTTATTGAAGATCTTAGACTTTTAAAATAGAAAAAAAAGCAAAAAATAGGTGAAAATGACAAAAAATTTCTATTAATTATAACAAACTGCTTTATATAGTAAGTAACATTAATTGTTTTGCCAAAAAAAATCTCCATAATCAGCGTCAAATTACGTTATAAAACGTATACATGGCACTTAAATTTAAAAAATACATATTTAACCTTGCACTTAATATAACTGTAAAAAAATAAAAAATGGACACTTCATTTAATTTTGATTTTAGGAACAAACATGAGTAGCAAAACGAGCAATATGTAATTGTAAAATGTATCAAAATCGTTTTCTATTCTTGCAATTATATTAGAAATTTTAATGGAACTCTGTCTTATTGTTTAGGAGTGCTTGAACACAAATGTTTTATGTTTTTCTAGTATTCTTTTTAGTGTTCTTTTTATTTTTGAGATTCTATTTTTCGGAGAAAATAGAGACAGAAGCTGTTTGATCAGAAAAGGCTAATCTAATTGTTGAGAAATGGTTTAGAATAATAAATAATATTAATAATATTACATTTTCAGTAAAATAATTGTTACAAGCTACAAAAAAAATTTAGTTTTTCCGACCACTGCTCCATTAAATTACAATAAAATCTGGATTAAATTCCAATAAAAAGTCACAGCACACATGGTCCAGATACTTTGTGCAACATGTTATACCGTATATCTGATATACCATAATTTTTACAGTAATAATTACCCTAAAATCCCTGAATCACCCCAATTAAATAAATATTACTGTAAAAATAACGGTATAATATTTTACGGCAAAATTCGATTTTAAGGTTGACGCACACAAAGTGCCGGTACTTAATACCATAATTTGATTCAAAAATTTTTACAGTGTATGTAGGAATTACATTTAAATATAATAAGATCCTCGTGTCTGATGCTGAAAAATTAGAGCTGGATATTTAAATCAAGAAAAAGGAAAGAGATTAAGGAACGAACAGTTTGATGAATTACGCAAAGGAAATCAGATAATTTATTCTCATTAAATTTCGAAATTACTTGCTAAGGTCTGCAGAATATGAATATATTCTGCAACACTTTTTTCTCACCATTTTAATTTAAATATTTTCAAGGGCGTCTTTTAATTTGGTTCATAGAATGCACGGAGTTACTAAACAAAACGGTGTTTTACAGTGAAAAAATTGTTTTTTAATTTTTATCAGTCAATAGCGCCATCTTTTAGGGAACGTTTTAATTAATTTTGAAATTTGGTGTATAAAATACCGCGTTCCCTAAGTATAATGGAGCAAGCCAATTGCTCATTAATTGATTTTTTTATACTGTGATTCGTAATTTTTTTTTTCTTCCTTTAACTGATTTATTAATTGATCTGTCATTTTTTAACCTTTCGGTAGTTGCCGTTTCGTAAGAATAATTAAATGATAAATTTAAAATGCAGATTTATTACTTAATTACTTTAATTAACTTTCTTTATCGACTTTCTTTTTATCATCAATATCATAAAACTAAACGATATTAAAAAAGTATTACAACAATTGTTCTGAATATATTTAACAATAACACTGTTTTACTGTTCGGGGATTTTGTTTGTCATTATTCAAACAATTAGGTCAACTTAGTTTAAATTAAAAAAGGAAACAATTAAAAAAAAAGGGGGTTATATAAATGTTTATTCGGAAAAGTTAACATCACTGCCATAGTTTCTTCATATAATACTTAACTATCAATATGTGTTTTCGGATTTATTTCAAAACGCCAAGCTAAACCTTCTTCCGATAAATAAGCCGCGTAATATCTTTGTTAAACTAAACACTAATGAAAAAGTTCGAAGAGTCTTGCAATTGCAAATGTCGGAAGACATCTGAACTTCAAGAAATTGAGAAGAATAAGGAAATAACTGTTACAATTAACCCTTGTTGTTTCAATGTATTCGAAGTTAACGAAAATTGCTGTTCTACATTTGAAATACTGAACAAAAATCCATATACAATGTATTTCAAATTGGATATCCCGAGCGATCACTATTTGAGTTTTAAACCTAGTACAGGGAAAATTAAGCCTTACAAAAAAGTAAGCTTTAAATTAATTTTACCATTAATATTTCCTTTTTTAAACTTGTTTACGCGTTTGTGACAATAGAATCTTAACAAGTAAAATTTTGATCCATCTCTGACTATCTAGAGCGCACAAATCTCTAAAAAGGATCTGTACTCAATGTCAGAGGAAGTTTCAATCGTTTCCAGATCGTTAAAATCAGAATCTATCGCGATATTATTGTCAAAATGAGTTTATTAGAAATCATAATTTAGGTTATTTTCCGAATACAGTGCTTAAATTTATACTCTTTTTACTGACTTCTTTGCTTGAGGATATCAATTAATCGTTAACAAATAATGATTTTCAAATAAACTAAAAAAATTCGAACAAAAAAGAACTAAAAATCTTTTATCCCAACTCATCCTCAAGAGAGAGAATGAAATGAATTAAACTATTTTCATCCACAATAGAAGACCCCAAGGCTATTTAACCTCAAATTTTTCAAGGAAGTAAAGAGGCTCTCTCCTATCCCCCCCCCCCAAAAAAAAGACCTCCCTAACTAGAACTTATACTTCGATTGGTAGATCAAGAGAGGACCGGCAAGAGGCGTGGTTTAGGCTCTTTTCGCAAATTTTTTTAGTATTTTTTCATCTTTCTTTTTAACAACACATTTCATAATTGAAGAAAATAATTACGAATTATTTTTTTTTTTTTTGAGGCTTGAATTGTATGGATTGTGTCCATGTACTTAAAAATAAGGATTTGCTGGATGAATTTTGATGAAATACGAACTTCTAGAAGATAACACGATTTTCGATATTTCATCTCCACTAATGCTTTAAAATTGACAATAAAAAAAAGGGGAGCACAGAAACTCAGAGTAAATTGGCTTAAGTAGAGTGCCCATTATGAGCATCAGTTTTAGAGCGTTTAATTAACTTGCATATTTCACGTTCCAACCGACTTATAAAGGTAGGTTCTTTTCCGTGAAATAATTAATTTTATTTTTAAAGAAAAAAAATTTATTTGAGAATTCAAACAATTTAGAAAAAAGAAATAGGTGGTTTTGTACTTATGTAACACCAAGATTTTTAAAAATTGTCTGCTGTGTGAAAAAAAATTTCTTCACTTTTTATTTATTTAATATTACTTCTTTCAGTTGCTTCCCTATTTCGAAATTATTGATTTAATGCCAGGTACCATAAAAATGACTGAAATCTCATAATTATTTTTATCACACTGCAATAATAATAAACTTTAATGACAACCGAAAATATCCCCCCCTTTTTTTTTTGAAGTAATGCACTCAATGTTTTTTATATCTGGAATAATAATATTGAATTAATTTCTCTTATTAACCGCATTTAAGAAATGCAGTTTTTAAAATTTAAATTTTATTTTATATGAATTTATTTTTATACCGTAAATAGGTTCCTTGGCTTAATTTCTACATAATTTCGAGGCTTGAAAAAGGTTTTGCAAGAATTAATTTATGGCATTTAAATGTACCTTTATTCCTTTTTTTTTCAGTAAAAAGTCAAAAGCCTGTTGAGCGAAAAGATAGGGATAACAAGGATAATTTCCTCACTAGATATTTTCTGTTGAAAACATCTCTAAAGTTACTCTCCTTGTCAGTATTATCTTTTATAATAAACTTATGAAGAAATATAATTTGTCAAACAGAACAGAAATATAATTTGTTAACAGAAATATAATTTATCAAAATAATTGAATTAGAATTTTAATTATTTTGACAAATTATATTTTTGTTAAATTTTAGTTAACATAAATATAAAGCAGTTCTAAATATTCTATTAAATAGTTATTGTTATTAAATTTTAGTTGATAATTATTACCAGAAATAATGAGAATGAGAAAAGAAACCATCTTATTTCAAAAAAAAAAAAAAAAATCTTAATTGTAGTCTTTTTGGAAACGTCGGTTAGAGAAATGTTGCTCTCATCCTGCCAGAAAAGCAAACGACTTCATTTTATCTTTATTTTTTCATTTATGAGCTTCCAAGTTCCAAGTTACCTTCTTTATAAATGTTTAGTCCCGCAGTGGACTGATCGTTAAGACACGGTTCCCAGCAGATCACCGAAGTCAAGCATCACTGGCTACGGTCAGTGTGCGGGTGGATGACCACTTGGATCAGTCTGCGTAGGGACCGAGGGTATGCGGTATTGGTCCTCGTTAAACTGTGCTACCGTAAAGTGCTCGGCTTCGCGCGCAGGTCGTCGGGCTACCGAAGCGGGGGTGCCATCCCCTCCGCAGAAGATCAAAATTGTGATGGCATGTCTTCGGATCATCCTCCGGGATGTTTCCCAGACCGTCGCCAATAGCCCATTGTGCAGCTCTAGTGCGACGTAAATTAACAACAACAACAATTATAAATGTTTAAAAATTTTCTACAAAAAAATTTTCTTAAGCGAAATTTTCTTCCACAAAGTCTCTACTAATAACTTCAGGGATCTTTTATCAATTTTATTGCTTTACTTTACTTAAATCATTCTTACTTCCTCAGAATCGATTGAGTCATGCGTAGAAATGTTAGCATCTTCTTCGCTGCTCAAGTCAATATCACATACTAGCTGTTATGAGACTCTGTAACTGTTTGTGGAAAATTGACAGACTAGTATATATGTATACATAGATTTAAATTTATTTTGAACATGCATTTCGGATAAAACATTCTTGATAAATATGTTTGCATATAATGTATGCATACATATTGATCAAGAATGTTTATGATGTGGAAGAAAATTTCTTCAAGGAAGAAATTTTTTAATCTTTCAAAATTTTTGTCCTTTTAGCCTGAAATAGTTTTTTTAGAACAAATAATACGAAATAATTCCAGTTTAGAAAAAGTTAGTTTTGCTTCCCACAATAATGCATCAGTCAAGGATATCTTTGAGAAAGTTATTATATGGAAAGCAGATTATTAAAATACATGTCATTTTCAAAAAATTCATCTCCCGCAACTTAATAGTAACCTTTATTTTTTTATTAAAAAAAAACTATTTGACGTCTGAGATGTGATACTATTCGTTGTGAGTGCCTTATGGCGTAAGATTCAACGGTCTCTGTTAAAAATGTAAAACCTAGAATAAACTGAGAACAGACACTTAATTGATTGTGCATGCTTAAACGGTTTATGAATGTTGGCAAATTACAGCACTTATTTTACTAGCTTTTTAATTTGGTGGATTACACTAAGGAATAATTTATTTTTTTTTAAATTTTCTATTGTATGAGACTTTTTTTGCGGATTTTAGATGCTTATCATAGCTGTATTTAAGTCTGCAATTGATTTCTTTCTACAATCTAAAGATTTTCATGCAATTTAATACTGAAGTCTAAACCAGAATTTTTTTAAATTCATTCGATTGACTGTTAAGTGCCCCCACTTCTCTGGTACGTTAGCGTCAGGCGTGGTGTAGTTAGTAATTGAACCGCAGCCGTAAAAAAAAGTACAAACGAAAGTTTCAAGTTGGGATGAGCTAAGTACTACGGGTGAGTTTGTTATAACGCGATTTGAATGTATGTTTGATGAAAATCAAATATTAATTGATCTACTAGATATGATTGAATAAAGAATCTGCTTTTAAGCGACAACGATTAATAAGTTTTTTATTCAAAATGATGATTAATAAAAAGCCACGGCTCAAGAGTTACGAGAAAAAATAGAGAAGGAGCACTACATATATACGAGGGTTGCTATTTATATTTCTGGCCTAATAATGAAAAAACAAATATGTAGGATCGAAATTGGTTTTATTGTTTTTCAAAATATTCTCCATGATGATCAATACACTTTTGCATGCGTTTGAATCAATTTTCAAAGCACTTTTTCCAGTCCGATTGAGGTAACTCCAAAACATGC
>NC_092209.1:55035089-55065089 GCF_043381705.1 Parasteatoda tepidariorum | reverse complement strand
TGTGATACGAGTTTCAAAGGGAGAGCTCCTTCAATCGGCACTTCAAAATTTCCTTTTCCTCCTGTAGCTCGCAATCAAGCCCAAGAACGGGCAGCTGATTCGAATATCAATGACTCAGAGATGGAATTCTCGGATTCAGATGAAATTTGGTACTCAACAACGGCTATAATGCCGGCAAGAAAGGCTGATATTCACTCGAAATCAAATGTGAGTCATTTTTAAATTATACGTAGATACATTTTAGAGTAAGAAAATGTTTCAGTACTTTTTAAGATATTATATACAGTAAGGTTACCTTATCTTATGCGAGTTCTCGTTTAAAACAAATGGTTAGCTGTCCTGAAATTTGGACAACGGATGAAAGGGGCGGGCGATTGTATTCCTCGGTACTGAGAATTGTTTAAAAAGTTTTATTTGAACATTTGAAAAATGCAATTTTCTTATTGGTTTAGAGTTGATAGGATTATTGGTCATCATTGATATAAATTAAACCACATTCTGTTTTTTTTTTTTTTTTTTTTTTTTTTTTTTTTTTTTTTTTTTTTTTTTGTTCTGTCTTTCTTTCAAATATTTTTAAGATAGCATCTGTGATGTTTGCTTGCTTATATCTCTCATTAATAAAAAAAAAGTCATATGAAACGCGTTCTTTAATATCTATTTTTTTTTATTTGTTACGTCAGATGAGCTCAATGTCTACGTCACCAAATTAGCATTAACCTGTCCAAACTGAACCCCCAAACTGTCCCACTGAAACCAAGTGTTTTTTATGTATATATATGCTTTTAAATCGAGTTCTATGAATTAATAAAGCGTAAAATCAACGATAATTTATATAAAAAATTAAGTTACAGATTGATAAGCAAAATTAACGGAGCAATAGTACTAATTCGTTTAGAAGAAATGTAAAAGATCGTCATACTATAATTGACGGCAATGATGTTTGATTAATTCTGAACTAATTGAAATAAAAACATAAATTGCGTACTAAAGAGCGAAACTAATGGAGATATTGTTCTAAATCACGATGCTATTATTGAAGTCTATGACGCTTAGCCTATTTTGATAATATTTTCTAATTGGAACTCAAAAATATGCTGTTAGATACTAAAATGTAAAATTAAAGGGAAAATTGTACTAATATGTATCTTTCAGAAGAGAAGTAAAAACTCGTCATATTATTTTTGTTACAAAAGATGCTTAAATAACTTTGGTAATATTGAAAGCATACCAATACATTTCAAAATTAGTATTCCATTTGATTCATAATTTTAAAAAAACTATATAGAGGAAAGGAGAGTTAGTGTAGTTTTAAAATTTTTAAAAAAAAATCATATTTAATATAATTTTTAAACCATGAAGTATGTTTTTTGTACCTGCATTCTGCTTTAAATCTGAAATTGCAAAGTTTAGTTTCTTTCCATAATATTTTTTTTTTAATAAAAAGGTTGTTTTTGTTATCACTAGCCTCACTACTAATGCGAACAAGCTATGAGGCTAATATGGACAAACTTAATAACTTATTAATTTGAAATTCATTACAATTTAGAAAGGTATATCTGAAGTCAAAATTAAATCATTTTCAATCTAAGCCATATGGAAGAATAAATATTGAAATATTTAAATAAAATTCTAATTTGTAACCGAGCCTTACAGTATACATAGAAAGATATTTTGAACGCATACCAATATATTTCAGAATTATTATTCAATTTGATTTGCCCGCAACCAGCTTCAAAACACCGAAACAATTTTAAGTTGATTCAATTTTAATAACCGTAGTTTTAACTTGTTGATGAAATGGTCTGAATGGAGTGCTTGTCTTAGCAATGTATCCCTCACTGGAAAGACGGTACAGTTTGCTGATAGTCTGTCTTAGTTTAATGTATAGAAAAGAAAACTTCTTTAATTTATCGATATTAAATTATGTACTTTTAACAAATTTGATACTAGTCCCACCACTATATGGCTATATGTCTATGGGGGACATATGTCTAGTCCCACGAAAACACGTGTTTGCTTACGTCCAATGCTGGTAAGTTAAAAATATACGGAGCAAAAGTTAATATCAAACTCGGTAAAGTTAATAATTTGTATAAACCCGTATAGTTAATAATTTGTCACCTTCTGTTGAAATCTCGAAAATAAGATATATTAATAAAAGAGTAAAAGAGAAATTTTGAAAGTCGCTTTTGCGCATTAAAAACCTTTCTAATTTTACTACTGCCCATAGAAGTATCTATCAATCTACGATATTTCGACAATAATGCGAAATAACGATAATTTGAATAATAATTGGAAAAAAAAGCTATTCAAGATGTCTACTCTAGCACCATGTCTACACTAGTATTCCCCCTCCCTCCTTCTCTAACTTAAAATCAAAATTAATGGAGAAATGGTACTAATCATTTAGGGAAAAAGTAAAAGATCGCCATACTATTATAGAAGTCAGTGATGCTCAATTAATTTGGTAATATGTACGAATTGAAATAAAACTATAAGCTCTGTACTAACAGTAAAATTAATGGGGTAATGGTCGTAATTCGTTTAAAAGGAACATAAAATATTGAAATGCCTCTATTGACGCCAAATTTTGGAAATAGGTACGAATTGAAATTTAAAATAAGCCTCGCACTTTTAATTAAAATTGACAGAGAAATGGTACTAATTCGTAAAGGAAGAACATAAAAAATCTCCATACTATTATTAACGCCACTGGTGCTTTATTAGTTTTGGTAAAATGCGCTCTAAAATTTCCAACTGTGTAAATAGGAATTAACTGCCAATTGATGAGAAACATCACCTCAAACCGTAATAAAGGGCAGTACTTTGCACAGGTTTTTACCCTGTTTTGATCATGTAACAATTTTTTTTAATGAATATGAATTTTTCTTTAGGTTCTATTGAAATCAGAAAATAGAGACCATCGAGTATCAGATATATCTGTTAAAGGGGAAATTAAACATATGAAAAAAGAGTATGAAGAAAAGCGATTTCAAAACTTGCTTTCTTATTTGCCAAAATTACTGCATGATTCAAAAAGAAATTTTTGGCTTCTTCTCTGTCTTATTTTGCTCACTTCTGGATGTTTAGCTGGTTGCATAATACGTTCCTGCTCCGAAGTTCCTCAACAAAAAAAGTCACGATTTCTTAGCCTAGTGGATTTGTTTTCATAAATATCTTAAACTCCAAGGCAATAAATATTATTAACGATAGTTATTTTTCTGTATTAACTTTCAGAAAATGGGCTTGATGCTCAATTAACATGAATAACACTACTTTGAGGCATGACATCGTAGGAATTTGGTACAATCTTAATAAGGTGTTAAACTATCCCCTTAATTGAATATAAACAAATATTAATATAAACGTTAATATAGACTTTACGCTGTATTAAGTTTGCATCATATTTACGGAGAATTCAACGTGTGATTTATATTTATGCAAGAACCATAAATTCAAGAATTGCATTCCAGGCAATAATCGAAGATTCGTAATTCAGAAGGGTGTGGGGGACAAAAAATTATCGACGAGGGATGAAAAAGAAGGAAAAATAGAGGAAAGCTTCGTTTGCAAGCATATTAACTGTTCATGCATTTAACCATATAACTTAAGTAATTTAATTTGTAGTATTTTTAGTGTCAGGAATCCAAATATATAAAAAAATTATATCTTATTATAAGTGCGTTATTGTGTCTGATTCCGCAACTTAGTTAATAGTTAGAACTAATTAATTAGCATATTTGAAGTCAAAGTTACCACTAAATCCATTAAGATTGACACGTATTACTTGAAAATCCGATCATTAGAACAAAAGTTATTCAGGGTGATATCTCTTTTATTCTTCATTTTTTTGTTTGTTATTGTACAATATTGTAAATTATCATGAAAACATGAAATGAGCCGAAAGACAAAGATTTTTTATAATATTTAGAAATGCGTTCATTATACTAAACATCTTAACTTATCGATAATAATGCTTTAAATATGTACCTCAGATGAGACAAAGTTATCGCGGATAGCAAAAGAAAAGCATACAAATAATTATTTTTGTAGTTTGACAAGTATGAGTTACAGAAATGACAGCTGCTTCACAACCTAATAATATCCTTGAGATTGACAAAAAAGATTTTTTTAAAAACGAATCATCGTTATTTTTTCTCTAACTGGAATTCATTTAACTCCAGAAAAAGAGAGTAACCCCATTGTTCAGTACTTAAAGAAGTAAATTTCCCACCGTACCTAGACATTCAACAAAATAACAAAGTGTAAAAAAAGTTCATAATTGAGATATTAAAGATGTTTGTTCCTTTTAGATATTGATGTTATTTTGAAGAATTATTAAAAACTACAACTTATTTATGTATGATACTCCGACATTGTATTGAATATTCAGACTTTTTTTAGAATGTCTTGATACTTTTTATACTTGGCTGACTTCTCAATTGGTATTCTATAGAATGACTAGGATATTGTGCTTAAATTTTTAATACTTTTCGGGCCGGTTTTAGTATTCTATTAAATGCATAAGTATTCCATAATGCCGGATTACATACTTTGCTGTAACATGAAGCAATAAAAAACATATTTTTTGTTTTGAAAACAAAATAAGATTTAATTAATAAAACTCAATATTTCTCTGTTTTTGAGGAGATTTTGTGAACTATAAAAAAGAATGAGAGTAAAGAAAATGATTTCGAGTGCTATATTAGGTGCTAAAAACAACAAAGCATATTTAACGAAAGATACTTCATGGAATAATACACATTAATGTGTTTACTTGACTGCACAGCAGTGAGTGGAACAAGTTTTCAATCAAGTTTTAATTCAAATAAATAATAAATATTCAAATTATTCCTTCAAATATGGGATTAGAATCAATACACGCCCGAAAACACGAAATAATGCATTACGGTCCAATAGTGCTAAAGAAAAATACCTGTTTTCCCTGCTCCACTTTTACTGTTCGCAACGAATCGATTTCATCCAATCACAGAAAAGTTACTAAACCACATGATAATCAGTTGTGGAGCGTTGGAATGACCAGTGAAGTTCTCATATTGACTACACTTTCGAATATGTTTAGAGAAAATCTGTGTTAGAGAATTTCTAATTTTTCGCTCGTTTATGATAGGGAATTACTTTTGTATTACATGAAGAAAATAATAAGAATTGAGATTTTACAAGGCATGAAATTTTAATGAACTGAATACAGTATATTTCTGGCTTTTAATATTATTTTAAATAGAAAGTTGTATGCAGAAAGTTGAAAGTTGTATTATGTTAGCTAATTTTTTATTTTTAAGATTTTGCAAATTTTAATGCTTTTTCGTAGATTTTTAAACAATCTTTCATTAGTTATCTAAAAAAGATTTTTACTTTATGATTAAGAGGGTATTAATTTTATGAAGTTCGTATCGCCATCTCTTGAGGGGGAAAATATATAACATAAAAAGTTTTTCTCGAACGCTTTCTTCTTTGAATTTTTTGAAAAATATATTTATAAAAATTTACAAAGTTCATATTTGTTTAGATGGTTTATATTTTACAAATCACGATACAAAAAAACTTACTTTAACAGAAAAGATCTCGAAAACAAAGTATAATTCCTTCCTCACCTTTTAGGAATCGTTTTTTAATAAATATGTTGCTAAAACTTATAATAAATAGCAAGATTTCATGAATGTCTGTATATGAATTCTTAAACAAAAACCCAGAGTCCATAATGATTATGTTGCATAGTAATTGTAAAGTGTGCAAAAGAAGAAAAAAATGGACTGTCTTGCATAACTTTTGATCTAATGATCGGAACTTCACGTCCTTGAAATCAATCTAAGGAGACATCAAATATAACGAAATCAGGCGCAAAAATGTACTTTCACTGAATAAATATACCCTTTTTTTTTTTTTTTACTGATTTGGATTTCTGATCCTAAAAATATAGGGCAGGGATGGCGAACCAATGGCACTCGTGCCATTTATGGCACTCGACACAATATTTTGGGCACGCCACCTATCACAATTAAGGCATATGTAACAATTAAATTAAAATTCACGAAAAACAAACAAAATAATGAGCATTATTAATATAAAAAATTAACGATTAATGCTAAAAAACAATTAATAACTATAAAAAACAAGCTAACAATAAATAACTAGCAAAAACAATTTAAGAGTCCTGCTTAAACTAACATCTTACAACCTAATATAAGTTATTTGTCATCTAATCTGCAACAACGGAAGTCACACTAATGTTACTTTAAGTTGAATTATGCGTATAACTGAGACATTGCAAAATATATTTTATTTCAATGTAAATAAAGAGTTTTGAGTTGATAGTGTTTAGTATTATTATTTTCCCTATAATCACGAAGTCAAAATTATTTGACGGCACGTCTATGACCTCATTAAAAATTTTTTTTAGAAAAATGGCACGTTGATGCATAAAAGTTCGCCATCCCTGATATAGTGGGTAGCTACAATCGGGAAGATTTGGTTACCATAGTTTGATCAGGTGAGATCCAAAGTTCAGACCCCCTAATGTTAAATTTATCTTTTGCGTATTTCTCGATATCAGAAGAAATTTTTAAGTGAATTAAAAATTTTTTGCACACAATGGCAAAATTCGTTTAACCAAAAATAGCATATTTGAGGTCGCCTTCAGGAACCATTAAGATTGACACTTAATATGTGAAAATCGGATCCGAAAATTATTCAGACTGATATCTTTCTTTCTTTCTTTTTTTTATTTTATTTATTTAGTTATTATTTCTTTTTAGCACTGTAATTATTTATACTTACTTTCCTATATCAATATCATTATTATTCTTGAGTCATCATTAAGTATCATGTAACCAATTGTATACAATGCTTAAAACATTGCTCAGCGTATTGTATGAATTCTAGAACCCTTGAAGCACCAATGTAGCAAAAATGCGAATTTTGATCTGAATTTACAGTTTTAAAATAAAGTTTCGATTTTGATATACATCTGTGTGTTTCATTGCCCTTTAAAAAAATTCGGATGTTCCTCTTCTATAAATCTTTGTATATATGGGTATGTATATACATGTATAACTCATTAAAATAAAGGTCTACAGCTTTTGACTGCAATATTTATGCCTTACAAATCATATTTCTTTTGCTTATCATTAAGATGTTGACAGATAATAATAATCTAAATCAACCATATGATGCTTTATTGTCCTTTGAAAAAAAAAGACGTTCTTCTTCTATAAATATTTGTATGTATATATGGGCATATTTGTATGTATATACATGCATGTATAACTCGCTAAAAAAAGGGTCTACAGCTTTTGACTACGATATCATATTTCTTTAACACATCAACATGTTGACAGGTTAGGTCAGATAAATATTTATCTAAATCAACTATATGGTTATTTGTGAGTAAAATGAGACAATAGTTCGATGTCAAATGGTTAAAATGTTTAAAAATTGTTTTTTTTTTTTNTTTTTTTTTTTTTTTTTTTTTTTTTTTTTTTTTTTTTTTTTTTTGCAATCCCCTTTTTATTCGTACATTAATTTTTAAAATAAATTAAAAGAGTGGTAACAAAGGGTATTTTCAAACATTACTTAATCACGTAATGGGAAAGGGGCATGTAATTCTCATATTTGACGACCAGAGGAAGGAGGGTACTAAATAATATTATTTTCAAAAATTTTTATAGAGTAAAAAAAATAACTGATACAAAATAATTTTTTAAAAAATTACACTTAGAAGATATTTAGATAAAATATAAGCTTGGGGTTCGAAAATGTAGGGAAAAAAATTTGTTCCAGAAGTCTAACTACAGAAGAAAAACGCAAAGAATTCTTAATGAAAGTTTAACTCGACATTTTATAAAATAAATGGAAGCATAAATTTTGTTTTATACAAAGTTACATCAAAATTTAATCCTGAAATTGAAATACTGTAAAAGTCAAACAACTTACGAACGCATTAAAGAGAATTCTGATTTGCCAATTTTACTGACGAGGAGGGAGAAGTCAAAATTTACAAAAATCATTTTACGTTGTATTTTAATGACCCCAAATTGTAATTTTAATATTTTTGAAAGGGAATAGAAGTTATGAAAAAGCCTAATTTTACATGTCATGAGTAATGTACTAAAGACTAATTAAAACATGCTTTGAGAAATAATTCATATTTTAAGTTAATGTTTCGTTTTATTTTAAGAGTATGTTAGGAAAACCTATTGCTGAGTTCCACATACGATTAGTTATCTTGTCATAGCATTTCACACCCATATTTAAACTTTTACAGTTGAAATTTAAACAGTTAATATTTCTATTTTGAAATTTACAGATTGTGAAGTGATAGAGATATCCTCTATTAGTTATGAAAATAAATAAAATAAAAATGAAGAAACGAACAAACATTGAAAGTTTGTAAATATATAGAGTAAATAGAGTATGTAAATATATAGAGTAAAAATCATTAAGCAACGGAAAAAAATGAGAAAAATCTTAACTTTCGAACCATTGTCATGGTATTTTGGTTTTTTCTATCTTTCTTTTTGTTTTCTAAGCATGTGATCTCTAATTATTATTTTTGTTCATTCCTCGATTAAAGTATCGAAATTTTGCGTTTCCGAGGGTATGCGAATCATCAAGATCACTCAATTAACCTAAACTGTAACCATGGTAGTCATTTTTGTGGGTGAATATTAAGAATAACATTATAGCTCAACTCCAAATTGCCACTGAAAAATTTTGCCGCATCATAGCCATTGGTTGCAAGAATATCAGCCGAGACTACTGAAGACCGACCGAAACTTCATACAAAAAGAATCTACTGTGTTAATTTGTTTTAAAAAAGATTGCAGATAAATTCTTCATGTGCATTTAAAAAAAATTGTATAAAGATTCTTGAAAAATTCTACAAAGTATTAAAATAGCGCTTTTGTATTTTGAGAAAGGGGCTCGCTATGAATTTTATCCACCGTCTACCTGTTGAACACGGGAAGTACTCTTGCTTGAGAGGAAGAACTTTAGTTTCAACTTAACTATTTTCAAGGTATGTCTATGTTATTACCAAAGTTCTTTATGTATGGAATTTTAGTAATAATTTAAAATCTGTCTGCCAGCCATTAAATCACTCAAACCACCGTAAGTATGAGTTCGAGTCATTTCAGCATAGTAGGCGGCAGGAGCATTAAAATCATTTCCCTCTCTGTCGTGTTATAAGATGGAAAACAATACCGATACAGATGGAATCATCGCAATATATATATATATATATTTTNTATATATATATATATATGCTATTGCTTAAAAAAGCTCAGTCACCAATAATTGGAATGACAGTAAGCGGCACTATAGCATCATTTGTGTTTAAAATTTCTACAGTCATTTTAGAAAGTTTGAAAAAGAATCTAAACAATTACTAAGTTTTTGTTCCTATAAAATAAATAATTACTCTAAATAAATTCTTAACTAGTACCTAACTATTCAACACTACTTAAATTATTACTTAAGACATTGCAACAAAATGAAAAATTAATATAGTGTTGCCAATTGATAGAGAAATATCCGAGTCTATGGTGCCGCAAAAGAGAAATATATAAATAAATAATTACATTTTGGTAATAAAAACTTTTTTAAAAATTTGAAAATCACAATCACTATTATTTTTCATAACATACATATAAGCAGAAGATGAAATTAACGTATTATAAGATATAGTGTGATTCCAAACCAGGGTTCAGTAAATCTTTTCTAGGGTATAATTTTATCTGCTTTGTTGTTAAAGAGTATATACCCTTTCACTTCAAGTGCAATAATAAATAGTTAATAAATTGTTAATAATTTTAAATACAATTTTAAATGAAATTAAATTTTCTTAAAGACTACATTTTGTTGGTTATGCTACCATGATGTTTTATGCTTATGTGTTGTAACTGAGGGGGTTTGTTATTTGTTGTAATTATTGCCATACGCGCCCGTTCCACGACATCAA
The DNA here is from genome assembly GCF_043381705.1 of Parasteatoda tepidariorum. NCBI lineage: Eukaryota > Metazoa > Arthropoda > Arachnida > Araneae > Theridiidae > Parasteatoda > Parasteatoda tepidariorum. The sequence goes on along the minus strand of NC_092209.1, from coordinate 55,055,110 downwards.
AACATATATTACAAAGAATTTATGACACCGAAAAATATAACAAGTGTTATGCTGAACTCGCAAGTAGGTTCAGTGAGGGGAAGGGGGACTTGATATAGCCCAAAAATAACTTTAATTCCACTGATCGGTTTTTCGCATGCTTACTTCTAATCTTAACGGTTCGAATGGTTGATCTTTAATATCTTAATTAATTAATGCTACAAAAACGTATACTTTCTCCGAATAATCGTTCCTTTGGCATAGAATTACCTTTATCCCGACGGGTTTGGATTTTGCTTTTTTTATCTTCAAAATACGGAGTGTAGCCGTATATTAGAAAACATGACCCCAATAATTTAGTCTTAAGACCAATCGAAATGTTGAATCTCCTAACATCAATTTAACTTTTAAAGTATTTTGCTATGCCTTGAGAACAATTAGCACACAATCGAAGAGTAGAGAGTCTACTCTAGGCTCTCTATAGAAAGGAAATTCTATGCCAAAAATAATTTTGAATAATAATTTATCATTTCCGTTTTTTTTTTGTTTAGTAGTTGTTAAAAAAAATTAAATAGTAAATGTAAGTTTTTGCATTAGTTTTATGCCTAAGATAAGGCCTAAAGTTTAAAAATAAAAATTAAATATAAAAAATATATATAAATATAAATTAAAAATATCGGTTTCTCATATTTCTATATTGACATAACTTTATTGGCACATGAATGAGTAAATAAGTTTACACGCATTATATAAAAAAAAGAGTAAAAATTTGAGAGTTTTTGTCTGAGCAAATTTTGCGAGCTTACGTTAATCATTTTTGTGGTCACGTCATTTAAAATCTTTATCGTTTTTTAAGGTTTTTCCGTTTCACTATTTCATTCAAATAGTATTTGATCTTTGCAACGATTAATTTTTATCTCCCTCCACTTGAAAATGATGGATAAGGAAAATACGTTTTTAAAAGTTTCTTGCATATGTTGTATTCACATACATTTTTTTTTATCAGCAGACAAGACTATCAACTTCCATTATATTCGGCTTATCAAAGCATTAAGCGGCATCTTCATCCAAATTATTTATTAATTTATTTTATGTAGAATTTACAACAAATTACATCAAATCTGAACTTACGAATGCTCAAAATTGCATTAACAAATGATACATTCAAACAAGCATTATTGCTTAAAAAGAAATAAAAAATTAAAACGGCATTATCAATACAAAAAAAAATAAATAGATCCGATATCCCGTAATAAAAACTTTTTTTCATTTTAATTGCATTTAAATTTTTCAAGTTTTTATATCAATTCATGAAGAAAAGAAAGAAATTATTTTAGTAATTCTTGCTCAAGCATCCTTTCGTACTTATTCTTTAAGTTTAATTACTTATTCTTTATGTTTATTTACTTATTCTTTAAGTTTTCTTATATTCTTATAAGTTTAAATATAGTGAAAAATCAGGATTCTTCCGATTTTTTAAAATTTTTTATCACGGCTTGTACTTCTTTCATATCGTTTATTTATTTATTTATCGTTACATATTCACAACATGTCCCTTAGAAGTCTTGTGGTGTCACAAAGGGTCAATCCAGGGTTGCGGTGGGATTCGAACCGGCTACCTTAACACTGCAAAACTTTTTGCGAAACGATAGCGCACAGCCAGAGGGGCCTCCTTTTACGGTGCACATTTTAAGTTCGTATTTGAAGGCATAATTGTAATTTTTGAAAGCTTTGGTTAACACTGAAATTTTTAATTGATTACTCGACTTCAAAGTTTCAAGTAAATAATTATTTTTCGTTTTCTTTTGTAATTAATTGCTATTAAAGTGACTTGCTAACATACTAGTTGCATTACCTCATATTTATTTATTTTTATTTAAACTGCGCAGTTTAAAACTTAAGGTAGATTTTCTAAGTTCATTAAGTGGTAACTAATTTTTTCCTTTCAAGAATGGGTCTTATAGCATTTTTAAATTGTAAGCATATAATTATTTTCGACGAAAAGAAAAATCTGGTTCTAAAAGAAAGAATTCTTATAGTTTACAAAATGCTTATTTAAGTATTCATTAACCTAGCAAGAATATACGTTGAAATAAACTATTTTATGTATGCTATAAATGATTTTATAGAAAAGCGTACAAATATATATTTCCAAAAGAGATATAAGCCAGGTTACTTAATTACGTAAGTAGATGCAGTTGGTTTAAGAAAATTTGTCAACTCCCTTTGCGGATAGAATCGTGTGAGCTGATGACGAAATTATGTCTTTTCAATTATGTCAATTTTGGAAGTACCCAGTATACCTTTGCTATTAAGACCTACCCCCTAAGGAGTTTGCGGATAAGGGTTTCACCCGTTTGCACGTGATCTAAACACTACCAAACTACAGAAAAGTAAAAGTACAAAGTTAAAAAGATTAAAGCACATAAGAAAAATCCCAAAATCGAAAAAGTAAAATAAAAATGAAACAGAATAAAAATTAAAAGTGCTTAAAACATCAAAGTGGATAAAATCAACCGACAATAAAAATGTCAAAAATACAGGTAAAAACATATAAAAGTAAGGTCAGGTAAAACATCAAATGGTAAAATATGAAAAATCACATTAAAAAACAAATAAGACTAAAATAAGCTTAGTAGAATAAATAAAATAGTCGACTAAAAGTTCAAGTGTCTCCCTTTCAAGGCTAAGTGCCTCTAAGATTAAAAATGTTCTAAGGTAAACCAAAGTACCTTTGCTATTAAAAAAAATTGAATTAAAATAAAACTTAAAATATTTTAATTTATTAATTGCTCAAAAATTTATATATTTAGTGAAAAAAGAAAGCTTGAAATATTAAAAAAATGTGCAAAAAAAAATTAATTATTCAAAAAAATCAATCAATCTAAATTAGAAAATAAAAATTATAAAAAAAATATTGTTAATTATGGTGCATTATAAAAATGAAGAGGAAACTAAAAAAAAAATTTTTTGTCAAAATGATATAACATTGACATAGCAATCACCCAGAAACAAACACCCAAAAAGTATTAGAAAACGAAAGATCCTTTGAACAAAGAAATTCAATAGAAAGTGAACAGAGAGAGTGAAATTCAAAACATAACAATTTCCTTTAATCATCAATCTTGAAACACTAACTTATTCTACTTAACCTTAAACCACAATTTTAAATTTACTCTCCAATATAAGAGCTTATATGTAATAAAACAAAATAAGTAGAACTTACCGCTTTCATCTGATTTTTCTCCATTTATTGCGTCATGGAACAAAACGGTGCAGAAGCGGAAAAATCAATTTATGTTTTTGAAATGTTTTATGTCTACGAAAGCTCAAAACTTCTTAAAATCACAGGAATACAATGGCTATTAACCAAACCGTAAAAGGATTAAAACTTCTTTGAGTTTAAATACACAACATTCAACAGAAGTGATCACTTTTTTGAAATATTCCACTTTTTGTTACATCACTGTTGCTACAATTATCACTTGAGTTCTACGTTTATGTATTCAAACGAACAGTGTCAAAAGGGACTACATTTTTAAAAATCAGGCATAGAGTATCCGGTTGTTCGCCTTTTTCACCAAATAAAACATTACAACTAAGTAACTAAAGATTATCAAAAATCAACAGCAAACAAATAACATTTATTGTAAGTAGAACGAAGTTTTAATAAAGCAAAAGTCTATAAGATCGTTTTCAACGGATTCTACACAAATCAATGAATTTTAATCTTGTAACATATATTTTACAGACGATTATAAGTTTATTTTTAAGTGAAGCATCAACTTCCTAAATTTGAGACACTCCTGAAGGGGGGGGGGAGAGTACTAAAGATTAAAAAATGATGGCAGCTGTGTTTCACGTTTGATTTAAAATCATTTGCTTTTTTTTCGAACAAATATTAATTAGATGTTTATTCTTTTGAATTTGATTTTTACCTATTGACACAATCTCTAAATTTACATTTTTTTAAGTAATGAAATGAAATTTAAAATTTTACGCAAATTATTATTTGCATTGTAAATTACGGATTAAAGAAAACACATCTGAACACAATATAATAACTTCAATACAAAGCGCTTCATATTCCATTGAAGATTTATCCTCATGTGCGCAAAATTGAACAAAACATTTTTTTCGAAATTAAAAGATAACAAAATTGCTTACTTTATATTTCTGTTCTGTTAGAAAAACTTTATTTTTCTACCTCTGCAATAATATTTTTGCTTAAAAGAAATCTTAACAAAACTGTTTGTGGCTATAACAGTTGTGTAAAATTTGAAATTTTTAATATGAATCTTTAACAAAACGTCATTGTATACATCTATTTTAAAACAGAAAGAAAAGATAGTATTAAAATATTTTATTTAAATATTGTTCGGTAATTTGAGCAAGGAGCATATTTACGTTTTAAAAAAATTCTGACACTGAGCTTCAGAGAATAGAGAAGGTACGAAAAAAAAAATTTTTTTTTTTTACAAACACGTTTACAGAAACATTTTTCTTTTTTCGAAATCATATTGAGAGGCTTTTGGAGCCATTTGAAAAATATCACATGTTAAAAAATATCACACAACATGTAAAAAATGTATCACGTATTCGATACATATAATTATATATTTATAATATGTTTAATAATATATATTCTATTTTTATTTATGAATGACTTCAAGTTTGTAAAGGGATAATCATAAATATAAGATTTAATTATATGCATCTTTGAATACCGCCCTCAATAACGATTATGAAAATTTTAATTTGAAGAAAAGCCACATATTTTTACGCTTTTAAAAAAATACTATAATATTGCATTATTATTTCTCATAAAAATGTGCTAAGAGTAAGAATTCACTTTTTATGGTTTTGATCAGGGTAAAGAAATCACACTAAGTTAAGTGATCTTCATAACATTTATTTGAGACACTTTTTTAACCCTAAAACACTATTTGCACAAACGATAAATAGGATGTTTTTTTTTCTTTCGCACTGAACGTCATTGTCATCTACGTATTAGTCACTGTATCGATTTCAACGGAGATTTTACGTACTCAACTTTACGTCACACATAATAATAACAAAAAAATATTTTCGTCACTCTTAATTGCCCAATCAAATTTTTCAGACAACCAACTTTCTTATCTAAAACGAGCAATTGCGTAAATTCGTAACTAGTGGAAAATTGCTCATTGATTTCATAAGACATTATGACAATGTATGATTTCTGAAAGAAAAAGAAAAAAGAGAAGGAAAAAAAACTTTTTTCCTTCAATTTCGATCTAGAATTATTAGATTAAATCTTATCAAATCTGATAATCAACGTAATGCACATACATAAGTATTGGCGAGAGATCAAAGAATTTTAATATGTCAACATAAATAAACATAACGCAGTAACGCTTTCTCATAAATATTATAAATAAATATTTACAATTTAAAATATCGAGGCCGGGATAGCCTGGTAGGTAGGGCACTGGGCCCATGTCCAAGAGGTCGTGGGTTCGATCCTTGAGGGCCGAAGACTTCCCCGTATAGTAAATGGTGACTGGTGCACATTAAATCTGTCGAGTCTCAAAGTCCTCCATGTTTCCCATAACAAATCATATCTCTGGGGGTACTAATCAAGGACTTTCCTTGTCCTCTGGATTGGTTCAAAATTACAAGGCTACGGAGTTGAATGTTAGTAATCGTAAGCCCAAAATTGGGTCTGCTGTTCAACGACGGTTATAAAATAACATAAAATTTAAAATATCATTTAAGAGAAAATTAAAAGAACGATGAGTTTAATTTGGTAGAAAAGTTAGAAGGATATAAAAATAGCGCCAAGAGTGTGAATGGCATTAGTTAATGGTTTGTAAACGAAATGTGAGTAAAAACGAAAACAAAACACAGAAGGCTCATTAGGGTACCTGTGGGTCATAAAATCAGTGTTTATTTGAAAATAAGTCTTTTCAGGAAAATTGAAAGTTATCATAAGACAAGCCATAAATTATAAAAGCATTTCTGGTATAACTATTTTAATCCATTTGTACGATCCTTAATTTTAATTAAACAATTATTATTATTTATTTTTTTAGGAAATAAAAACAAATTATTACAAGTGTTTCATAGCTTTCTTGCTCCCGCAGAAAAACGCCTGTTTTCTCAACTACACTATGTTAATAACATAAATATTTGTGCTTGCAGATGAAATCTCAGCGCTGAGCTTTTTCCAAATCTAAATTGGTAGTAAAAGTAGAAATTATCCATTTATTTTGCACTCTTATGAATACTACTTTTTATATCATTGTAACATTAACTCGATACACTTTCGTTCTGAATAAAAAATTGGCATCTATTAATTGAAACAAAATAATAATAGCAGATACATAACAAAAATAGTTTGATGAAAATTCGAAATCTTATAATCGCATATCGCTAGAGACTGTAATCATAGAGTAATACTTCAAGCATGTCTTGTATCCCGTTATTTGATAATATTTGAAGTGCTTTAATGTGATTTGAAATTTCGTAAACACATATTGTTAGAGATTGAAACCATGAAATAATACTTTGATACCTATCTTTGGTGCAATTTTAAAAAAAATTGGAAGTCCTTCGAAAAAAGTTGAAATTTTATAATCACATGGCGAGAGATTGAAATCAAAGAGTGATACTTCAAGCTTTGTTTGATAATTGATTGCAGAAAATGATTACTTAGCAATCAATTATTTGTTAAGACGATTACGAGTAATCAGGATATGAACAAACTTTTCTTTTAAATATTTTATTCCCATATATATCTGTGCATTAATTGATATTCACTAATAAAAGAATTTTAAAAACTTTTTCCTTGTAAATAATATTGGTTAATACAATTCAAGTGAAACGTCAAAATAAGTGAAATTTCAATGTTTAAATTGTATGAAAAATGAAATATTTTTCCATCACTTATTGTTCATCTTTATATATATGTTATCGGCAAAGTATGAAATCCGACATTATATATAATGCCTAAAACTGGCAAAGTATGAAATGATTTATATTTCCCACATTGCCTAGGCATTCTATATAATGCCGGGTGTTATTTAGGCTAAGTATGAAATAAACGTCCTGATGAGGTTATTGAGATGATACTTGACCTTAAAAAAATATCAGTGTAGGGTATACCGGACAGTGGCACTAAAACTTAAAAAAACATCAGTGTAGGGTATACCGGGCAGTGGCACTGAACCTTAAAAGAACATCAGTGTAGGATATACCGGGCAGGGGCACTTAACTAGACCTAGTATATATTTCGAACATTTACCAAAATTCTAGTCATACTAGGTCTAGTTAAGTGCCACTGCCCGGTATACATTTGCCCGGTATACCCTACACTGATATTTTTTTAAGGTCAAGTGCCATTGCCCGGTATATATTTGCTCGGTATATCCTACACTGATGTTTTTTAAGGTTCAGTGCCACTGCCCGGTATACATTTGCCTGACACTCCAAACACATGTTTCTTCTAATCTATCGTCAGTAAGTATTAAAATATCGTATCAATGTAATTATATTCATGAGTAAATTAATATCAAAACGGATGTAATAAATATTTCGGACATTCACCAAAGCGACTATGTGATTGTCAACATTCACCGGTGAAAGTCAACAACCACCGATTTCGGTCATTCACAGTAACATGCACATCATTTACATAATAACCTCATCAGGACATTTATTTCATACTTTGCCTAAATAGCATCCGGCATTATATATAATGCCTATGCATTATATATAATGCCTAGGGAAAGTATGTAATACTTCTCATATTTCATACTTCGCCTAAAAACGTCAGGCATTATATATAATGCCGGCGTTTCATACTTTGCCGGTAACATATATAATGCTTTTTGTTCAGTTATTATTTATTTATTTATTTTTATTACTCAATTAAAGACTCCTTTTGGATGCAATTCGAACTGAGAAATATGTATCAATATATTGATTCCATATTTTCTGTTTAGGAAAAATAGACGGTGCACACAAAAAATCAGAACATCTACAAAATACCGTGTTCTAAAATAAAAGCATCTAAACAGCTTTATTACTTTGATTGAATTCACAATATTTAGTATTTCATCGTGCTCATTATAGGTAGATCTCATTATTTGTCTTTTAGAACATGATTTAGTCCACAAAAAAAAAGTATGTTTCGTTTTCATCTCCCCAAAAAGAGTTTAGAATTATAAATAGAACAATTTACAATCTTAATTTAGAATGGGCTTATTCTAACTGCGCATTAGTAAGCATAAGCAAGATAAAGAGGAAGATAATACTTATTGTTAGCACCTGTCCTCTTGAAATTAAACTGGTGAGATGCAATTCCAAAGTCTCAATACCTTGTCTATACCAGATAAATCCACCCCGATCGGCATCAATTCAAAAAATTCTATTTGCAATTTTAATGGACACTAAAATTTATCAACAAAGAAATATTTAGTGTTTACACTAACATTATTGACATCAGATAATTTAGAATTGTTGTAAAACAGTAATAAGTTATTATAACTGGTTTGTAATTCACTTCACTACGATTAGTCGTAGTAAAGTGAATTTTTCTTTAATTTTTTTTTTGATTTTCTTTAGTTTTCTTTCTTTAGATTCTAAGATTTTCTTTAGTTTTCTTTTGATATCAACAAGAATATATTTGAGGAGTTAGGAAACATGCCCAGTTCTTTTTCCTTCTTTTTTTAAATCCTATAATAGCATTATATTTTCTTTGTCTATTAATATTAAATTATAACAGTAATAAGTTATTATAACTGGTTTGTAATTCACTTCAAGATTTTCTTTAGTTTTGTTTTGATATCAACAGGAATATACATCAAGAGTTCGGAAATATGCCCAGTTATTTTTCTCTTTTTCCTTTTATTTAATAATAGCACTATATAGCCTTAGTCTATTAATGCTATAATTATAACTTTTCATAATTTAAAACTATTTAATAAATTTTCGAAACGATTCTGAATTTGTTTCAATCAATAAAACACACTAATTCTGACTTTTCACGCTAGTTAAAAAACAAAAGGAAAAAAAAAAGTGAAATTAAAACTTATAATTAAATTAAGTGTTTACTCTTTTAACTTTGTCTCAGTAATACAAATCGAACTCAAATTTACCTTCAACAAAAATTGTGAAAACTAATGCATTTTAGGTTGGATTGCAAGTTTGCTGAGTGAAAAAAACTGAAATTTGTAGCAAAAAAAATTTTAAATTTCGTGGGAAAGCAAATATTGAAAAAAAAAATCAATGTTTGCACTGAAAGTAATGAACATAGAACAAATAATAAAATAAAAACGCACGAGAGCAGAGAAAGGTTTCTTTTTCTTCTAATTTTCTGCATCATTAATATATTTACTCACATGAACAGAATGATTAAATAATTGCACGTTGTTCATCAAATATTCAATCGCCCGTATTTCCCCGTGTGTTTCAATACAAAACATTTAGAAATCTCCATACCCAATGCAATGCATTTTATCCCATCAGTAAATTTTCTGGGAATAATAAGTAAATTTTCTTGAGGAGGAATTTTCTAACTAACTAAAAATTTTCTTCTTTTTGTATATTTGTACTTCAGAAAGAGATGGTATCCTTATTAATAACAGATCCACGAGATGGAAATCCAATCTTACTTAACAGGATTTGAACAATCTCTCAACTAGGTTTTTGTTAATTTTCTATTGATCTACTCTTTTAAGTTTTTTAATGAATTATTTATTATCGATTTTGAAGCTTCGAGTTTTTGATTAGTAAAATTTCTTGAAGGTTGGGTATTTTATAGAGAGGATTATAATTCATTTTAGTTTTGAATCTTAATCTAGGCATAGTTGTGCACTTTTTCTTATTCTTTAGAACTTGTTAACTAAGCAAAATAAAAAAATTCATTTCTTTAAAATAAAGTGTATCGAAATTAAAAAAACAAGTCTTACAGAATTGAGGGAAAGTTTTTTTTAAATCAACTTTTTCTTTTCTGCATTTTTTAAAAATTTATAATAAAAGTAATGATTCAAATTGATTTCTTGAAAATTGAAGATGTTATTAGCTATCAATACAAGCTGGAATAAAAAAAGATTCTTTCAACTTCATTAGTATATTTTTACACTTCATTCTACTAATATACATTTCAGAAACTAGTTATTTGATTTTTATTTTGCTATTAACTTTGTAATTTCATTATGCATATTCTATAATTTCATTCTGTAATTTTAATTTGTAATTAATTTTGTAATTTTTTAAATTGATTTTCTTTTTTTAGTTTGACACTCAAGAAAGGTATTGTGCAGACTTCCTTATTCTTTTTCCTCTTTTTTTTCATAAAATGGAATTTTTGAAGTTATAATAAAATCCGGGAGATTCCTAATTATTATTAGAAAGAGCAGCGAAAGGAGAGATTATTATTTAATCTCAGAAAAATAAAACAGAAATCAGATGAATAATTCTCCGACTGGAAATGAACGAGATATAAAATTATGGTTTCCTGAAAACCGCGTCACCGAAGTTTGAGGATACCTATCAACTCCCAAGATTATATAGCTCTGCATTGTTCGCCATAACTCTTAAAAAAAATCTTCAATTCCAAAATACGACTTCGATATAGTACGGCTCTTTAAGAGAACTCCTCCAGACACCCGTCCGGCGTTGTGGCGGGTATTTTGGTTACGAGGAAAGATCACTTCGAAGAGGGGTGTGGGGTGAATAGTTTTGTCTTATTAATCTTAGCGTAGGTCGTCGTGAGTAAACCAATCGACCTTCTTTCCTCCATTTCAGCCCCATTAGAAATGCGCTCTCGCTTGTAACCATATCAGCAGACAGTCCCAGACTTTCAGTCTGGAAGAGTTCTCTTCAAATCCGCAATATACATTATTTTATAACTTTACGGAAAATATCAAAAAGAAAAAGTCATTACATAATTGGAAAAGCTCAGAATGGTGTTTTCCTTTTATTAATATTTTTGATTTGCCACAACGCAGTTATTTCTATCTAAAAATAAATAAATAAGAATAAAAAAAAAAAGAAATAAAAGGTATTTAAAAACTTAATCTTCCTACTTTCGTTTGATGATAAATTGGAAAGACTGAATTCTTACCTGATAATTTACACGTGTTTCAGAAGTGATTCTCAAACCGATAGTATTGTATTAAAAAATAAAACACGTGTTATCACAGAATTATCTAATATTAAATGCGTTTTAAATCACACCCTTTGTCCAGCAAGGTGCACAATTCCTGGAATTTTTATTGTCCATGACCTTGATTGATATTCTGGTATTCCTTCATTAATAAGCTCTTGTTTGTTTTATTTCTGAATTAATATTTGTTTATTTTAATCAGTCTGTTAGCAATGCACTTGTCACTCTATTTTTAACTGGAAAGGGATAGATTTATTAAATTTTACAATAAAAGTATTAAAAAGTTTAAAAAATTTTTGCAGTAATGGTTAAAATGCATGCTTTTATTTAAACATTTCAGAATATTTTGGAGAAATAAAGTTAAGGCTTATGTATACATGCTTTTAAACTAGCTTCCGACGATGTACAACACGGAAGAAAAAAAAAAACGAACCACCTTAATAACTTTTGATCTAATGATCGGTTCTTCACGTTCTAGGAATCAGCATGATTCGAGGAGGTGACGTCAAATAACGAATTTCAAAACAGTTGTATTTTTAAAATTTGATTTCACAGGAAATATTCGACGGATTTCTCACAAATTTTGCCTTTTCTCATGCAAAATTACTTTCTTTAAAATGACGTAAAAATTATATACTTTACAATTCAAAAATTTTTCTACTTATATTAAATAAAATGAAAAAATAATACATATATACTTAAAATTATTCTTTTCATAGAATTATCAGATTAACGAATCGAATATTTAGATTAACGAATTTTATAATTGTGTGCAAAAATTTTTCAATTCGCTTAAGAAGTTCTCGAGACTTGGCGAAGCACGCAAGAAGTAAAATTAAAATTAAAGGGTCCAAACTTTGGATCGCTTTCCTTACCGAAGCATGAGAACCATTTTACAGGGCTCAGAAATTTGCAATCGTTGAAAAAAAAGTACGTTTTCGTGTCTGAGTTCGTAACGTAACATGTCGTTTGCACTAAAATAATTGACACATTTGAGGTCACCTTCTCAAACCGTTCAAATCGAATCCTCAGACGTGAAAATCCGATTATAAGATTAGAAGTTATTCAGGGTGATCTATTTAATTTTTTGCGCATGTACAGAATTCAAGAAAATTTTACTTTTGAAAGAGCTTAATTTTTGTAAAAATTGAAATAAAGGTCGCACCATAGAAAATCTTAACTCCAAGTTTTGTGACTACAAAGCGAAAACTATTATTTATCATTTCTTCATTTTCGATGCAAAAATAAAATTGAGTTTCTTTTTAAAAAAAAAAAAAAAAATTCCGAAGTTAAAAAGAGTAATCAATTGAAAAATTTCTCGATTGCCATGAACCAGAGTTGCACTATTTCATTTATTTTAACTGCTATATTATACTACATACATAGACAAGCTAGGTATGTGCATTTTCATTAAAAAAAATTTAATTCACCAAAAGGTTAATTATCACTGTAAATATTTTTCGAAAATAAATCTTATCACAAGGTTATAGATCACTTCGGTTAACATATTAGAGAAAAAAAGAATAGTATGGAGCAGAGAAGATAAATACGTGTGTTTTATTTGGAATTAGGATGTGGTGACGAATAATTTTAGAATCTCTTGTGTAACTGCTTGTTATTTATATTCCTTTTCAATTTGCCATTACTTCTGCGACTACAATAAAATTAACAATTTAAAAAGTTAATATTTATTCAGCATATCAAGTTAAATGAATTATTATATACAAATTACATTATTATAAAAACATTAGGTTTGTGCTATTTACAGCATTTGTATAACATTATTATACAAATGCTGTAAATAGCACAAACCTAAAATATAACTCATAATATTATTTTCAACAATGTGGACACAAACCTTACTTCTGTCCATTATTAAATTCATATCATAGAACTGTTACGTGAAACGATTATCATGAGTCATCACAAACTGAACTTCATGAAAAATTAATCTTAATATTTTAAAATGGAAAATCTAATCATTCAAATTGCAGGTTTTCTGTAGAATGACCTATATAAAAATGATATTTAATGATAATATTGAGAAATCATTATTTTTATCACGATTGGAAATAACGGAGTAACGTCAGTTAAAATAAAATCCTTATAAAGCACAATTCCAACTTGCAAACCAGAAAAATAGTTTGAAGTTTCACTGATGCTGCATTTCTGTCATCCCCTCTAGATCTTAAAATTTTTTGATATAATTATTTTGGTTGTTGTTGTTGTTGTCGTCGGCCATTAAAGCAGAGTTGGGGCGAATGTCTTTGTTTTCCAGTGGCGCCATCTATGGCCAAGAATTCGACTTCTGCCTCATACATACGCCATACCAGTTTATAGGGCGGGCCCAATTATACATCCACTCATTCATCCACAGATCGCAATTTTGACCTGAACCAGAGAACGATCAATCTCCAATTCAGTACCCCCAGAGGTATAATTTGCTATAGGGACATGGAGGACTTTGTGACCCGACAGATTTAACGCACACCAGTCACCATTTACTATACATGGAGTCTTCGGCCAGCTGGATTCGCACTCTCTGCTGAATTCGCTGGGCTCCTGTTCTCATGAACGTGAGTCCAGTGTCCTGGCAACCAGGCCATCCCGGCCCAATTATTTTGGTAATAAGTAATTTTGGAAGATATTAACATCAAAACACAACCCCCCCCCCAAAAAAAAGTTATCATAACTTTGCTTAACACTTCTCTAAAAAACTCGTTTTTATTTACAAGTCTGAATCGATTAATACAATTTCAGTTTTGATAAAATACTCAAATATTTGTTCCTAAAATTTCAATTAGTATTTATTGCTCTCGTTTAAAATGAAAACAATTGAAAGCATTGCAATAAAAAAAATGCAAAAAAAAGAAAGAAATATGGAAATTCGCATGAAAAGTGTAAAAATTAAATGTTAAAACATGTAAAGATTTGTCGCTGTGAAACAGAGATTTTGAGCTTTCAGTTAACAAGCAAGTTAGTGCCTGTATAATGCAATATTATGATCGTTAACGTAGTAGAAATTCTGATGGAATTTAATAAATTCATAATATTTTATATCCTAATTTTAATGAGTATAATTATTATTATTATTGTTCAAAAAGGAAAGGATTAGAAGCACAACAATAAAAATAAAATGAAGTAAGTATGTTGTTGTTGTTGTTCATTTGCGTCGCACTAGAGCTGCACAATGGGCTATTGGCGACGGTCTGGGAAACATCCCTGAGGATGATCCGAAGTCATGCCATCTCAATTTTGATCCTCTGCGGAGGGGATGGCATCCCCGCTTCGGTAGCCCGACGACCTGCACGCGAAGTCGAGCACTTAACGGTACAACAGTTTAACGATGACCAATACCGCACACCCTCGGTCCCTACGCAGGCTGATCCAAGTGATCACCAACCCGCACACTGACCGCAGCCAGTGATGCTTGACTTCGGTGATCTTCTGGGAACCGTCTCTTAACGATCAGTCCACTGCGGGACTAAAGTAAGTATGAAAATTTGAATTAAAATTTATAAAAATAATTGTTAAAACATACAAATATTTTTACAAAGCGGAGTTTATAGGCTTATTTACAAGTAGCAAGATACAGTAGAGTTATAACAATGGTAAAAAAAAAATTTTGCATGATATTTTTACCAGATTATAAATACTTTCATAATCGCTGATTTTACGAATTACATTTTTAGTCTATTTTTTTACGTAAATGTACAAGTTTAAAAACTTTATATGCAACAGGGGGAGAGTATGCTGCAACAAACTTCTAAGGGAGTTACAGCACATCATCAGGATTAAAATTTCGTAGGAACACATGCTTGGAAATTTCATCATCCGCCACTAGGGGCGCTTTCTTATTATGAACTGTTTCTTTGTGTGCTTCTGAGTAGGTTTAATAGGGAAGCACCCCTAGGCGGGTATAATTGCATTTCTAGGCATAAGTTCCTATACAGTTTTATTCTTTATGATGCTCCCTCACTTCCTTGGAAGTTAGTCGCAACATTTATGCGACCCTTTGTTATATATAACGTTTTTAAACTTTTGTACATTTCTTTAAGAAAAAGGTTGAGAAATGTTATTAAAAACATTTATAGCTTTAAGAGTAAAACTAATTTCAGATTTGAAATCCCCACATCCGTATTAGGCAAGATCAAGTATTCGTATAAATGCCTCTAAAAACTCGTTCCCCTGTGTAATCTTCAATTTACGAACAAGTAATTCGATTAGTATGTTCTATTTTATAACCCGTAATGTTGAAGAAAAATTGATTAAATTTAAGTAATTTGACTGAATTCTATTACTTTTAAAAATACATTTCCTGGAGAGATAATTATTTAAACGAAATAATGCAGAAAAAATGTATAGAAGTAATAGCTAGATCAGTGATGCACAAGCTGTAGTCCGATAACCAGACGCTGACCTCAAATGGTCAATATGAACCCCCTCCCTGCAGCCAAATATAATTTTAAAAGCCTACGTAACTAATAACGTAAGAAATTTTATGACTGTTTAAGCATTGGTAATAAGCTTTTCCAATAAACTGTGTAAAATCATTAAAACTATAACATTAAAAATTATAAAATGTAGAGATACTGATTCAGAGCGTAATTTATTTAAAAATTGAAGAAGTGGGTAATTTAAATATAGTGGAAAAAAAAATAATTTAGATTTTGACATACGCCGACGACATTGATATAATGGGAAGGCAGATTTGAACGAGCTGTTATTGAGGTCTTTAACTCTCTTGAAGCATCAATGCAGGTAAAAACAAATACTATATGGAGATAAAGAATAAACGCTTATATTCTTCTCCATTCCTAGTTAATGATTATTCATTTGAAGCGGTGGAAGAGTTCAAGGAAGCGTCTTAACTAGAAACAATGACATCGAAACTGAAAACAATAGCCGTTTGTCTATGGCGAATAAATGCTTCTTTGAATTAAAAAGCCAAAAGTCGACTTCTTGGTCAAATTACAAAAATAAATATCTATAAAACCCTTTTATGAGCAGTATTAAAATAAGGGAGTGACAATGGGGTTCTCCCTAAATCGGAAAAAAAAAACAAATTGATAGTGTTCGAAAGGAAAATCATGAGAATTTTGATGCTAAAACGATAACAAGAGGAGCAACTTGCAATTTCGGGATTTACAAGAAATTGTTACAGCAGCCAGATATCGCCCATGTCATTAAAGCTATTCGCACTAAAATGGCTAAATCACTTCTACAGATTGGATCAGAACGAACCTGAGTGATTTATTTATAGACTATGTTAACCGTCTTCTATCATAAGGTACCTCTAGATAGAAATAAGTTAACATGTCTTATATACTAGGGAATTGGTATTTAACATTTATAGTGCTACTTACGCCACAAACCAATCAAGAAAGTGACTTTTACGGGAAATCGAAAAGTGGCTAGACAGCATTAAAAAAGATTTCCAAGTGATCGGTGGCTTGAAGACGGAGGACAATGATGACTAACAGGGCATGATGGCGAAAACTTATTGAGACGGCCTTGTCTTGTCACGGACTGTAGTTCCGGAGGAGAAAAAAAAAAGTTTTTTTCCTCAAAGAAAGTAAAAAACCTGCTGAAATTGAATTGAAATAAACAAGACAAAGTGATCAAAGCTTGCAGAGTACTTTAATGGCGAAAATATTGGGCATGCACTTTAAAAATCTTAAATAGTTTGGAGACCTTATTATTTAATTTTTCTTATTGCACTATGGAATGATTAAATCATTATCAGTTGATATAAAAATTAAGATCGATTCTCATTGCAGCCTCCCAATTTTTTTTAATGCGATTGAAAAATTTTAAGATAATTTAGTTTAAAAAATTGGTGTAAAATAGATGTTAACTTATTCTGAATAATTTCTTTCATTGAAATTTAAATAAATAAATAAATAAAGCGGAACGTAAAACCAAATCTAAGCTATCATAGAACACATCGGCTTATCGTAGGTTCAAGTGATTGCGTCTAAAATACGTTAATGCCTGATGAGCTAATTCCTTGACGTAAAAAGCATACACATCTTGCCCATCCCCATTGAGATAAGGATCCTTGCGTAACCCAACCGCATCCTATATAAAAAGGATAAGCCTCTTTGATTTTTAACCTTCACTCTAGAACTGTTGAACTAATAAGACTAATCAATATCCAAACGATATATTCTGCTTATGGCACGCTACGAACCAGTATGTGTAGTGAACAACGCGGAAGAACAATTCATTGATTCAAATTCCGGAGAAAGAACATGGGAGCAATTGGAACAATTCTGGAGTACCAACAATGACAGGATTCAAAATTTGGACAAAATATCTCAATCAATATCTTGTAATTTATCGAAACATCTTATGTATGGAGAATATGCCGACAAGCTTGTGAATAAGATTCAAGAAGTAAGTTTTATTTGATTCTAAAAAAGAAAATGCTTTTAGATAAATCTGGAATTTTTTTTATACAATTAATAAAAGCTTCTTTTAATCTCTTTATTTTTTCTTACAAATTTATTATTCTTACACGATGCAATAAGACTTAATTTTTTTAATGAAAAGTAACTAGGTAAGTTTTCTAGGGATATCATAACTGGTAAATATATTTTTGAAAAAATTTAAATCAGCTCTAAAATAAAAATCTAAGAAAACGGTAGAATATTTTAATAAATTTTTTCTAAGTATATTATTTGCTATTCATTATATCTATATAGTGTATTACTTACCTGATCCTATATTGCTTCAGTACTAGAAAGATGGCTACTTTGGCAATTAAAAATTGTCACTTTTCATTTTCTGAAATGTCCATAAAGATAATTAGGTTCTTACTATTACCTTAATTATTTATTGCCAACAATTTTGTCTTCAGTCTTTTATCGTTAGTAAAGTGTGCTTAATTGTTCTAGAGTTCTTCTGATTAATCCAGAAAAATTAACAGTACTAAATATAAATCTTTTAATTTTTCTATAAATAAAAGACAGAAGATATTATTTTTTTGTCTTTTTCAAAATCGCTTGCTTAAAACCATTTACAAACGAAAAATTGCAAACTAAAAATGTCTGTAAAATACTTTTTTTTTCTGAAGAACTTAATTTTTTCATTTTCTGTCGCATCAAGTGATAAAAATGTATTAAAATTTGGATTCAAATTTTATGCAACTATTTCTGCGCAAATATTCTATGAAAATATTTATAAAATTTATTACATAAAATATCGTTTTCTGTTTCCTATTTTCTCTTAAGAATGAAAGATTTATTGAGCATAAATAGTTTGAATAAATTATTTATAGTTTTAATTTATATAAAGTTTATAAAAATTTGTGAAACTCCCTTGTCAGAATTATTAGCATTCACTTAGATCACAATATTCAATTATAGAATTTTGAATAAATTTTATAACATTTTAATTAGCAACTGAACGATTTCAAGTTGACATTAAAAATCAACTGGATATAAATATTACTTTTTATTAAATTTTAAAACAAATAATGAATTGATAAAATAATTTATTTTAAATCATAAAAGATTGATGGTTCAATATTTTTAAGTTATAATTGCATAAAAAATGCATATTAGAACAAAAGAAATGTTTAATCTTACATTTTACAAGTTAACAATTTTTTATTAAGTTGCAAAAATATCAAAAATGTACTTAAAGATTTTAATTAATTTTTTTAAGGAATCATCTGCAAAAATGGTGCGAGGAGCTGATGTTAATGATATTCCCACCATATACAATACAACAGGGTTCAAACCTTATGAGTTAATTGTCATTGGTAAGTATTTTACATAATTTAATAATATTAAATTACATAATTTAATAAGATTAAATTTAGAACTAAAAAAAAAAAATTATATATGGGGCTGCACATAAATGAGGCCACACTATTTTTGTCTCCTCCTTTTCATCACATAGTTTTGCACTTGCTCACGCAACTTATCACGTTATACAGCATAAACATATATTTCCAGTTCAGGAACATCATATTTTAAGTTTTATTTTCAAGCTTTTAAGTATCTGAGTCAGTGGTATTCGTGGGATTAACAATTATTGTACTTATTTTATATGAAATAAGATTAAGATTTTTAAGAATAAAAACATTCGTTTATTTCTTTCAATATAAATTTTAAGAAAGTTCGAATTTCTTAAAAATTTATAATAAATAATTTTTTTCTGAAAAAAAAAAAGCTTAAAAGCCAAATACATTTCCTGTTAAATTTACTATTTTTAATTAGAACTTAATTTAAAACTTAATCGCCATCAATGATTTATGATACAAAATAAAATAAATCAGAATATGAAACAAAATTGTTATTTCTATCTTTAGAATAAATGTAATATTATTTTTTAAAAAAATTTAGTGTTTTAATCCTAAAGTTTTTCATTTTAATTAAAATGTGTGATGACATCCTTTCCCCTTTCAAGCTTGACATTTGTAAACGACCCATATGCATTTACAATAAAATAGGTTAATACTTTAAAAAATAGTCAATCGGTTACAAAAGTTATCTAAAAATTGAATTGAGATTTATGAGTCTTGGAATCAGATTCGACTGCCTCTCATCTCCACGTTAACCTAAAATGAATTATTTGAAAACAAGTTCTCTATTTATTAAATCACTAGCCACCTAAGGCGGCCAGCTGTCCGCCACTCTGAAGGTTTTCACAAATAAAGTTTTTTAAAACATAGCAGGAAATCTGAAGATTAGTGGACAATTAAAGTGTTCCTAGCTTACAATTTTGTCTTCATATCCAGTTCTGCTGCAGATGTGTTATAGCTCTTGAGGATGTTTGAAATTATATAGCTACAACGCTTAAGAAAAAAAAAAACTAAAATGCTAAATACATGAAAAGAACACGAAAACGAATAAATTTTTTATAGTATCAATTTCTATTT
>NC_092209.1:55020693-55033630 GCF_043381705.1 Parasteatoda tepidariorum | reverse complement strand
AATTTTAATTAAATTGTAAAATCCTTACTTTAATATTTAAAACTTTGATTTCAAAGAATTTTAAACCAGTCTATATTAACCAAACTTCTGCATATTATTTTTTTGAAAAAGATTTCCACGTAAAATGTTCGAATTTTTACCGTTACACTAAAAAGTTAATGACTACAACTCTGACCAGAAGTCATGGTTGGCAAAACCTTTTTTTTACTCCAAAATTGTTCACATTTGATTTGAATTAGATGTTTTTTTAAAACAAAATTTATTGAATTTTTTAAAATTTACCATTCAAAGCATCTGATAAAAGATGTAAATAATACTATTGTTTAATAGAAATAGAACTAAAATAGTTGATATTTCATACTAAAATAGATCAAATTATTATATTATTACAAACTAATCACTGAGTTTAAAAAAATCACAATTATATTTTTCAGGCTCAACCTGGTAATGACTGTTAAAAATCGGGATTTCTGTCAGTTTACCTATTGAAAAATAATTAGTTTAGATAAGAAAACATAACTGATAAACACGTCTTTCTAGTCTGAGGAAGTCTTGATGCACTCTATCTACGTATTCAATAAGCACTGAATGTTAATTAGCAAAAAAGTAAATGGGTGTACTTGAAATATGCTTTTAACCAGAAAATTATTTTAAATATATTAAATAAAAAACTACTATTTAAAAGCTTCATATCACACTTATTCACGTATAGTCTATTTTGAAACATAATAATTTGCATGCATATCAACAGCGACTTCCTTAATAAGCTTACATTATCAATTAAATTAGACTTTTCGAAATTCCTACTTTAAAGAATTTATTTATTAATTATACTTCAGTGAAATATTTGAAACTTATATTAATAATTTTTTTCTAAATTAATTCATAATTAATGTTACAAAAACTGTGTTCGTTTCTATTTAATTTATTTTATATTATTTAATTTTATATTATTATTTTATACTATTTAATTTTCTTTTATATTTATTTTTCTATTTAATTTATCATGTATTTAAAGAAAAACATTTAAGTTGAATTTTTTCATTCATTTCTTTTTTTCGTTTGAAATGGTTTATAACTAATTCTTTCTGTTTTGTTTTCTGTAACTTTGTAGCAAAAATTTGATTTTCAATATATGTAGAAAACTAATTTTAAGATGCTTAGAATAAAACATTTACTACAAAGTTACAAAGAAGAACGAATTAAAAATAATTTCAAGCGAGAGAAAAAAATTAAAATAGACAAAATAATTAGACTTTATATTAATGTTTTCCTTAAAAGCATCGTAAATTAAATGTAAGGTTTACATTTAAAATAGAAAAATATACACATTAAAGTACATATTTAGATAAATATTTAAGCATCAATTTTCTTAGGCATAGCTATACATCCCAGGATAAGTAAACAAAATCGTTAAAAAAAATCTTTCTTAAGGCTGTTAAATCTAACTAATTAACTTCAATAAATTAGACAAAGATTTATGTAAATATTAATATATTAAAATATTTAAGCTAATGATTATACTCTCATAAAATCTATGCATTTTACCCTAAAATTATCATTAAATGAAAATGTTGAAAAGATTTTTAAAGTGATAAGTAGTAAGTTGTATGAGAAGACCTCTTCTTATTAAAAAAAAATCAGAAGGAAAGTATATATAAATTAATGGCATAAATATTGTCCTATACTAAATTAGTGAGAAAAATTGTGAAATTAAAATATCTATAAACATATGTGGGAAAAAATAATAAAAGAAAAAAAAGAGTAAGTTTTTAAAGCAGAGAATAGTTCGATTAATGCTTAAATAAAGCATTTTTAAATGTATTTTAATCTAATTGTAAATCTAATCCTGATTGAAATATCTCAAATTTAATAACTTGACATAATATATTTTGATACATTTCTCCGCCAAATAGAAGCCGGTTGCCAAAATAGTGCTTGACTTTTATAAATTGCACCCTTCGCATGTCAATGAGCAGAGAGACCTACATAGAAGCATAACCAACTAGAAGCGCAATCAGCATACTGTTAGGGGTGGGGGTCATAATTTAGGCAATTACTGAGCGCAGTTCACCACTGCCCAGTTTATATATATATAAATATATATATATATACTACTTAGTTCTTATAATTTCTTCAATATAGGAAACTGGATATAAACTTTTATGTTTTTCTTTTAAACAAATCTTTGGAAGAATAAATGTTTTCTAAACTCAAGTTTTATTTTTTAAAAAAAATCATATTTTTTCAATTTGAAAAATTTTATTTTTTTCATTAAAAGAACGCACAAGTTTGTTTAATCGGTAAAATAGAAACAACTTATGTTCAAATTTGTTCGATACATTTCCTTAACTCTTATAAAGAATTAGTTCAATTTTTTGGAAGGAAATTGTAAGGAGGTGGTCGGTGATTAGCTAACTTTTTTTTAATTTCATTCAGCAGTCAAATTATTTTTTGATGTTTCTTTTATCTCTCTTTCCTTAAAATCGATCAGACAGATTAACATAATAATTTCATTTCTTACAAATATGTGATTCCTAAAGTGTGCAAAATTTGAAAATAAGTTTTGACAAAGATTCTAAAAATATATATTAAGAGCGATGATTACCAAATACCCTTTATAATAGTTGCAATGCTAGGAGTAGAGAAATTTTAAAAATTTAAAACAAAGAGACTTTTTTTAATGTAGATCTCAAACGTTTAATAAAAGAAAACTGCAAAAAATTATTAATTTTTCAAATTAAAACTAATTTTTTTTAAAGTTTTTAATATTTTACTCTATAAAAGGGGAAATTGTTCATAAAAATCGAAATTGTTGATTTCAAATATTTTTTTTTCCAAAGCCCACCTGGGTAGACAATCCGTCAATTCAGGCGTATTAGGGCAAATTTGTTGGCCACTCTTTCAGGGGCACGATATTAGGTGGGCCAACGTTGCTCCCACAATAAGGACAGAGAATGAAAGAACATCTATGCCTTGTCCGGGATTCGAACACGGAACCTTTCTTTTGCAAGGCCAGTTCCCTGACCCTTACAAAGTCCGGTCGGCTCGATTTCAAACATACTTTGTATAAATTGCCAACAAAAACTGATTTTCTCTTTTGTTTCAGGTACATACATAGACAAAAATATAGTTCCTGGTTTCCAATACAAGGTGAGAAAAAACTCAACAAAAGAGTACCTTTTTCACGGACAAGGCCTAACCCTTGAAAGCATTGGTTTAGGCTACGGCAAGAGATTGACCTTCAGCGGCAACAATTTGAACAACAATAAAAACTATTTCTGGTCAGACAGCCATCCTCAAGGCTTCGGACTTACATTCCAGACTGTCACACCGAACTCTGTTTTCAGAATCCTTGACCTCATATCAAACAACGACATTGGCAGAATTATAGTGAACAATCCAGCTCGATCTGAGGACATTGAAATAGCCACAGATGTAAAAGATTCTGGATTGGTAGAGAAAATTGCTAATGTCCATTTTAGCGGGGATGCTGTTCTCAGCATTGCCAGCAATAAACAAAAAACTTTTTATGAAGATATTGACGTTCATGGCACCGCAGTGATTCAACGTGCTGATAAAGGATCGAAAGCAATAATCAAAGAAATAAAGTTGGAAAACTTTATTGTTGACAATTGCTTACTGGTACCCGAGGAATAATTTTCCACTAGATATTTTATGGCATTTAGTTTGAAATCTGATAAACAAAACTAATGAATTTGATTTTGAATGTTAAGGATAAAATAATAAGACATTATTACGGAAGAAAAATGCATTTTTATTTATATCATCTAAAGGTAAATTTTGTACTCAACATAAAAAAAAAAAAATCTCACAAGTCCTTTAATTTTTTTAGTAGTTCCAACTCCTGTAAAAAAATAGCTTTGGAAAGAGAGAGCACACAAATTTGTGTTTTAGAAAAGATTGTTTCATCACATGCCTTTTTTCTATCATTACATAAAGAAATTGTAGTTTACATGAATGTTTAATAAGTCCATAATCATAGATTGTTTTATCACATGCCTTTTCTCTATCATTACATAAATAAATTGTACTTTATATGAATGTTTTATAAGTTCATAATCATATACGCATTGTAAATACCATCTGTGATTTGAATAAAAATATCAATTTAAAGCATTGTGCTTAGTTTCAAAACTAGAGTTGTTTTCATAAAATATCTAACTATATTATGTTGATCAAAAGAAATATAATAAATACAATAATCAGTCGTTGAATGAAAAAAAAAATATTGAATGCATTTGCTTAGATGTCTTAAATTCTTTCATTTTTACTTGAACATTAAGACTGCTAATTACTTTCAGTAGAAAAGCTTTAAATTTTAGTAAATATTTTATTTAATACTTTTTGAGAAAGTTAAAACATGCTGAATTTATTCATGCTAATATTCTTATTTACACAAATTCTTATAGCTAAAGAGAATTATGCACTACTGCAAAAAAATTTTTGACTTTTCTGGCATATCATATAGAATGACTCCATTCTTTTTGTAAACTTTTAACAAAACAATAAATAATACACCATAATGAGTATTATTCTTACTTAAAATTTCATAAACCCTTACTTTTATGAGAAGTTGATTACAACAGTGGTAGATCAATTTCATATTTTCAAACACTAAGTCAAAACGTAGATATTTTGTAAGAACTTTTGTTGTTCATCTTCGCAAAATTTTTAAAACAATAATCTGGTTACTGCTGATATGTGGATGTTTGTAGAATACTTTATAAAAATGGTTACAATAATGTTTAGTGATAAGTCATGATAGGCCTTTCCTAAGTGAAAAGCAAATAATTATACCAATTGAAATTTGTACTAGATGATTCTTAACATTGCACTGTAGTTACAGCTATTGGCGACTGTTTGGGATTCATCCTTTATGATAATCTGTAGGCAATACTTACGGAGGTGCTCCCTACACTACCGCAATCAGGGTCTGATTATAGCCTAGACACAATAGGCATGGGCCTGGGACCCACAATTTCTGAGGGGCCTCAAAAACTAGTAAAAAGTCTAATGAAAGGTGGGCTAGCGTTATGCTGGTGTAAGTACTAAATCAAAAATAATTACTGCTTATAAAAAAAAATTATTCAGCTACTCACTGATTTCAATTGTTTGTGGCCACCAAACTATTTTTATTTTAATATAACATTGTTTTGTTGTTTTATATTTTGCTTTAATTTATAGGTACGTAAACTTTATCTTAGAAAAAATAATCTTCAATTGTCTGTTTTCAAAATTTCTCAGAATGTCTCTCTTGAATCATGCAGTTCAACAGATTATTTTTTATTGTTAGGACTACTCTTCAGTAACTTAATTTCAAAATATTTTGTAAGGGGCCCGGAAAATTTGGTGGGCTTAGGGCATGAATCTGTCTTGACCGGTCCCTGACCACAATTCAGATCAGAGGACAGATGGTCATTGCCAAGACTCTGCACCAAACTCCCCAACAGAACATGGTCTTTTCCAGTTTTAAAACTTATATGGACATTATATTAGAGTTGCTGCAAAATATTAAGATACAATTAGAAACTGTGCAGTCTGGTCAAACACAAAAATTTTAGCAACGTGCGGGAATTAAACCTGGACCAGAGTCCATGATGGGAAAAGACTAAGCTCGCTATGCCAACTGAGTGTCTGTACTAAATGAAAATGCTAAGTTGTTACACAGGGTAGGAAACATGAAGTACTTGAAAAAGTTCATTGCATGAGAAACTTTTGATAGCAATTAGTGATAAATTCACGTGGTTCAAAGGCTAAGGCTTAAAGAAATTAATGTAATTTACCCTGAAACAACTAGTATTTTTTTTTTTCATTAACTATACTATTGTAAGTTATTATTAAAATTATTTTCCCAGAACAAAGAGAAAAAATGGCACAAAAATAACCAATATGTAATGATTTTATTTTACAATAATTTTAACCCTTTTTCTCAACTGTACAATATATATTTTTTTTAAAAAACAAAAAAAGAGTGCATTTAAATTCATAAAAAACAACAGCAAAGCTACACACAGTAAAATTTTTTCAGATAACTGAAAATCTTGTCAGAGACATTACAAGAAAGATAGAACAATATAAACTAGTATAAAAAAAACATGGCAAGACAAACATGGCTGGAAGTTTTAAAGCAAATGCTGGTTCAACTTGATTTCTAGAAAATGCTAATATTTGATCAAAAATGGGAGTTATAAAATTCATTTCAAGTTCAGTATACTGTCGAATAATGAGGGAATTGCTTGAAAGGATGACACTTAAAACATGGATTATTCAAAATCATTAATTTTGCAGTAGAAAAAGTTACACTAGAAAGAATATTGCTTTTTCTGAATTATTATTAATTGATTATAAATTTTAAAACATATATCATTATTGATAAAGCTTGAAAGAAGAAGAAAAACATTTTTATTAAAAAATTTGTTTTCAAGTCAAACACTTTTTGATTTTGGCTGTAATAACGTTTTGAATAATTTATTACAGGATTCTCAGTATTTAAAACAAATTAATATTTTTAGTTTTTACTTAATCAAAAACGTAAATCATCCAAGTTCAAGGTGAAGGTATTCCTTGTATAACGTGAAACGCCATCATGCTTTGCCTAAACTTGTTTTCTGCTGATAAGTTTTTTTTCCACCTCCCAGCAAGATATATTTTTTATACAAGCCATGTCAAACTCAAACTATCTGTTCACATAATTAGAAGTATACTGTAATATTGGAGCATACTGTATAATTGAAAGTATACTGTAATAAGAAATAAATTATGATGCATAATAGCTAAATCTTCTAGATTTTTTAATATGAAGTAAAATTGGTTGAAGGAACATAAATTTGTAAGAAAAATTATACTTTCACACAAATGAAGAACAGTTTAATCATCTCTAAGCAATTGAGAAGGCATAAATTAAATCTTGACACATTCATAAAAAATGAAAATGAGATGTTGAATGAAATGTTTTGTCATGAAACATTTTCAAGAAAAACATTCTATAGAAAACCTTTTTTATGCATATCATTTACACTGTTATTCATTTAAATGTAATAGTTTTAATACTTGGTGAGTTGTTCAATTTTAACATTAGGGTGCATCATTAAAAAAAGAAATTTCGGAAATTAAAATTTTTTTGTAGCTATACCTAAAAATTTTTTGTTACAAACCATTTTAGGAGACCTCAATTTTTTTTTTTCTTTTCTCAATTTGGCCAAAAATATTTTAGGTAAATATGTGACCACAGAGAAATTTATTTTTTATTAATTTTGAGTTCAGAAAATTTTTTGTGACATATTTTATTTGAAATTTGCTGGTGTAAACTTAGTATAACTTGATATTTATCACCTCGGTTAATTAGAATAGCTCAAAATTTATAACATGCATAAGTATAATTAGAAAACTAAATTTAATTTTTGATAAAGGATAACAGAAATGTGTATTTAAGCAACAAATAATAATCTGGTATTTTGGAAAACTTTTAAAAAATGGCAAAAACAATAATTTGCCAGAACTTATACAAAATTTGCTCCAAAAGGAAAAAAAATGGAAGCTACAAGATAGAATATTATGGAAGCAACAATAACATGGAAGCAAATCACAGCTAAAATCTATTGAACACTGATCCCCAAAAAATTTTATCACAGGTGTCTACTCTTGCTTTGAGATATTATTTTATATATAGATCAAAATTTTGATGCCTTGCTATAAAGAGTGCAACAATGGTTTAATAATAATAATAATAAAACACTTCAAAAGTATAAAAAGAGAATATTGTGCTTCTGTATGTGCTTGTTTGTTGTAACATAAGACTAGTTGTCATACATGACAATGTAACAAAAAGCAACAAAATTGCTTTGGAACAAAAAATAATAGCAAAAATGTTGTACTGCATAACTGAAAAGCACAAATGCTTAGTATCTAGGTTAATTAAATTCAAAAAAATAAATACATATATATATATGCATTTCAAATCAATGAATGAAAAATTCTTGTAGAGTTGTAAATAGCCACAATTATAGCAATAATGTGACTACTCGTACCTCTTTCACAGATTGAATTTAGGCAGGCCACATACTGAGGAGGCAAACGGTAATTAAGAGACACAGGAGAGGAAAATTTCCATACTTTTGTATTAGCATGCACACACCACCTCTTTGCACCCAAATGAAAAACTATAAGTATTCACCACCTGTATGCCTCTTTCTTATCGTTTGCGTTCTGCGAGTAAAAGTCACATAAACCTGTCTTATCCACATAGAATACTAATTTGTTTTTAGTTGTGTGTAAAATACAATGTTTGAAAAAACGGGGGGAAATAAGCCCTTTACATTATAGGGTTCACATACAATTTCAGAAAATAATCATAGTTTTCAAGAGCTATCCAAAAAGTTTTCAACATTCTTTTGTAAGACACTGCAGTTTTGTATAATATTTTTTTATCATAAAACTCTCTTTTTTTAATTCAATATGCAAGTATAAAAAACAATATGAAGCTAAAGTTGCAACATTTCATACAAGCCTTATGTTCGATTAATGGATTTTAATTGACAATAAATAATTTTAACCAATATTAGACTAACTTTGTTAATTTTATTAACTACTTAGTACTAACTAATTCTAAGGTTGGTGATTTTTCAGATTATAACAAAAAAAATTTAATTAAAAAAAATAAAATTTTTTGTTTTAAAATAAATTTTTTTTAAATATATTTTTTGATATTTCCAAGACCCATGGAAATTCTAACCTTTCATGTAATATAAAATAAACCTTTATTGTTGAAGTTCACAGATAAAACTTTATCAATAATTTATGTGATTTTATTTAACAATAATCTGTGAAAGGGGTTAGTATCTAACACCACATTATTGCTATGTTCAAAACTATAAATGTGCACTTTTTAGCAACTAGTATATGTATCAGTAAAGTTGAAATTAAGGCTATTTAAATAAGTAATATTATTAGGATCATTAAGTAGTATTAAAAAAAAATCAATAATAAATAATTTTAACAAGCCTAATACTTATGACAATCAAGAATTATAGCAGAAGAACACCAATTAACACAAAGTAAATTGTATGAAGCAATAAACATTAATTTTAGTTATTATAAGCTGGTCTATTATTTTCAGGTAATATAGAACAAAATAAATAACTGTATTATTTGCATTTCTTCACACAAAAAAATACAGTAAATCTGATAAAGTAAGGCATTAATAAATAATAAATTGCACACTTGTTTATAAATAATCTACATAATACTCTCAATTTCTCTCATATTTCAAAATTCACAAATAGTAATTCACATTTAATCCTTACAACGGCTCAAATTGCGCTTAACACATATATTGCGCTGTCAAAAAAAGTAAATTATGTTTCATCCAATGATAATTGATTATTTTATTATGAGGTCTTACAATGAAAACAGTTGCATCAAAGATGTATGGTTATTGATAAGAGAAACATAGCTTCACAAAAGTTATTACTTTTATTTACCTTTTTTTATAAAGAGAATTGAATTTTAATTAAAAAATTTAAATTGCAAAATAAAAATGAACAATCTTTTTTTAATGTGAAAGATATTTTAGTACAAAAAATAATTCCAATCCTGCAAGAAAGTAGTATATAAATATAAAATATCAGAGCAAATTTAAAAATTTGTAAATCTTACAAATAACCATATTCTTTTAATTAATTAATTTTTAATTGAAACAATTTTTGTTCTTTGTTTTCTACAAATAGTATTGAATACTAATTGGATAATGATTCGTAATAAAATTTATTATTACTATAATCTTTGTAGAAACAGCTCCTGTTTTAACAATTTGTAAAACATTATTTCCGTAGAAAAATGCATTTGAAAATCACTGCGCTTTTATTTCAAATTTATTAATGAAAACTCGTAAGTCGAAGTAAAAAAAAAAGTTTTTAGGAAGAATAAAACTACATCATGGTACAGTCATATAGTTATTTATACATATATATATATACCAGAGCTCAAAAAACAGTCCGTCCTCGGCGGTCAAAAATTCCCCGCGGACAAAGAATTTCTCGAATTCAAAGTCCGCAAGGACGGCCATTTTCCTGTTAATGTTCGTGATACATTTTCGATTTTTGTTATCTTACAAGAGTCTAGCAGCTCACTTCTAAAATGACCCTCAAATCTAGAAATCCCGTTAATTCTTTTATTACTGTATAACGTAATCCTAGTAACTACTAATTCATTGTGTAATTTATATAAATGTTTGTAATAAATAAGAGAAAATTTTATTTTTATTTATTTAGAAGCTACGGGTTAGTTTTAAAGAAGGACGGGTACATTGTTGGACAAGCCGTTCTCAGGGACGGGGGCAAAATTTCTGAGTTTTTTCGAGCCCTGACATATACATATATAGATAGTGGTTATCTGTGTAAATATTATATAACCAATTTTCTGTTGTTAATTTTGTTCCTTAAAAATAAAAACCTTTAATTGACAATAAATTTAAATAATACTAAATTTCAAGCACACATCAGGTTCAGCAAAAACAGTCAGTTGTAGAAAAAGTGCTACCGATTGGAGTGACACAAGCATGGCACCCAGAGCAGACCAGGGCCATCAGAGTAGAGCATACTGCGGTATGCTGTTTAATCAGACTTTATAGCACTATGATATAGGACCAATTTTCTGGCCCATTCAATGAATGTGATGTAATAAGTATTAGTAGTATTAATAATAGTATAATTTATAGTATAAAGTATGAAATAGGTATTTTTAATAGTAAGTATTTATCACATACTATTTTAACTTAACTTTTAATTGCTTAAGGGTCACTTACGTAAATCTTAAAAAATAGTTGTTAGAAGTGGGGGTTTCACACATATATGTGAGACATATTTTTTAAGCTGTTTTATTATCTTGGACCTAAGAAGTTTCAGTTACTTTAGATCCACTGCGTTAAAAAGCATATTTTTTAAAGGGTACTTTAATGAACCTAAACCAATATACTTCCTCTTTACACTTTTTTTCACTTGTTTTTTTTTTCTCCTTAAAAGTAACTCAAATGCTAAACAATGTTGAGTTTTTGGTCAATTTGACCAGATTATTTGGTGTAATTTTATTAATAAACTTAATTTACTTTAGTAGTTCTGGAAAATAAAGTTAACAAAGTTCAATGAAAAAATTAAAATTGTAGATTCTGATTAAATCAAAAAAGTCATGCAGATTTTTTTTCCAAAAGATTTGAAGGTGTACGGTCAAGGACTAAACTATTTCACTATAAAATATGTTTTCAGAAATACAACAAACTTATAACATTTTGAGAAGGAAAAAAAAATTATTTAATAAAAAGTTGATGAACCTTTTATTATAATGTTATCACAGTTTTCAAATTTGATCCACAAACTGCTGATGCTGTAACATTTTCCTTAAACTTATTAATTCAACATACTTCTTAATCTGATGATTGTTAAAATTTAGAGGTTAAAATGCCAAATTATAGTTTAGAAATTATAGTTAGAACAGTTTAAAAATAAAAATAATTTTAGAGGTTAGAGAAAAAAGAATCTACTAGGTAAATGTGATATATTGTACACCACTAGCACTAAACAAACAACAACAAAAATTATCATTCCACATTTAGTATTTTTTTAAATTTAAGCAAAAACAAATTATCCTTTTCAAACAGATTTCATATATTTCTGAATAAGACATCAATGAAAGGATTTACAAAATAAGGACTTATTATTTACAAAGGATATTAGATATGAATATCTTGAAGTAAAGCAAATCTGTTTATGGAACCAGCCACGATTTACTATGGAGGAAGATAAATGCGAATTGGTGTGCAATTTCAAAAAGCTACACACAGATCTTTTATAATCCTATGCTTGTTAAATACTCATTTACACTGTGTTAAGTCATCTTATAACAGAAAACACTTAGTTCATAGGCACTCAGATGTGCATAAAATTCAACCATGACAACAATTATAATTGTCACCTTTAAATTTGTAAAAAGTGAGTCATTATGTTCAATATAATTAGCAAACAAAAAGTATAAGTTATTTGGGTGCAGCCATAACACCTTCTTCTTCTTTAGCATTATCACCGTTATCTGGATTTTCCTAAAAACAAAAAAGTTAATACAATGTTATTTATTTAGTTAAAAAAAAAGGGAAGAAATTAGTACAGTAGAATCCGTTTTAACGATTTAATAAGAAAAATAAACCCTTTTGTTTCGTACACTGTTATAAATACTGAGATTTTTCTGAACTTTTAATGAGGGGTTCAGTTTTTGCGTAATTGTAAAAATACATTCCTAATTTTAAAAATTAGCAAAAATCGGGTCTTGTTTTTAAAATTTTTCAAAAAAAAAAAGGAAACCATTGGTTTGTCTAGACAGTTTGTGAAATATTTACTTATAAATTTCATGAATCTAAAACACAGAAATTGAATTCTTTTGTTTAGGGTCGTGTTTTTGTAAATATTTAAAAATAAGTTCTGCAAAAAAAAAAATTTATAAAAAATTATTTAAAACCACGCCTTTTAAAGTTATAGATCTGAAATTACAAACTAATGATGATGTCCACTTCATTTTTAACTGAAGAATTTGGTAAAAAATGATAAAATAAAATATTTTGTATAGAGTCTGTGATGCCAGAATTGGCATACACATATTTATTTTCTATCTTTTAAAATTATCTTTCATTACTTAAGCTGATTTTTATTAATAGAATTACATTTAAAATAAATCACAAACTTAATCTTTTTAAAACAAACATAAAATATTTATTTCTTCTCTTCCAGATCAATGTAACGGATACTTTCTTTTTATTTCATTATTATGCAGACATATAAATTCACTGTCGCCTCTAATCGAAAACAAAAATCTATTTATAACTTTTTATTCTAATTTTCCAACGGCTAAATGTTTCGGTTGCATGGTTATA
>NC_092209.1:54958909-55017842 GCF_043381705.1 Parasteatoda tepidariorum | reverse complement strand
TAAAAAATATATAAATTTTATGTATTAATTAAATTTCACATATGAATATAGGTTTTTGCCAATTTCGACATTTTTGACAGTGAGGTTTTTGACGTGACGGTTTAAACCATGGTTTAAACTGTCAAAAACTGTCACATGTCAAAAACCTGCCAACCCTGATTAGTTGCCATGTTCTTTTTATTTTAGAAGTATTATAATAAATCAGTTTAACTTGTCTGACTAAATTTCATTATTTTTATGCCACAATATCAGATATAATGCAAACATTTTTTTTTAAAAATTTGTTACACAATCTTGCTGTCAAAATTTTAAAAAGCTGGAAGCATAGGAAAAAAGCAGAAGCTTATAGTGACTCGGAAGAAAGAACAACATTTGGTGCAGCAAAATAAATATAAAATCTTGTATTTCTAACAGCTACAGAAAATACAGATACAATACATGCTTTAAATGTTTTATAACAAAAATTAAATAAAATTTAAAGCTTAACTATAAATGTTGGATAAATATATTTTGACTTCTTAATTAAGATTAACTTTAAGGAATTCAGATAAATTGTAATTTTTTGTGCCATAAATCTTTTGTACTAAATACAATATTAATCTTAAACCTGGCCTTAGTGACAGGAATTATTATTTATTTATTTATTCATTTATTTTTTGTTTTACTTCTTATTAAAGATGGGTCATACTATATGCACAAAAGTATAAATTCCGTTCATTGCTTAAAAAAAGAAATTAGATTGAAATACTTACTTGGTCATCAAAATCATTATCTTGCAAAGCATTGCCTTTCATCATGGGAGCAAGGCCATTTGGGGGTTCATCATCATTTTCTCTATCATCATCATCTAAATATAAATAACAAAACATTTTAAAATGACAATTAAAGGAAATCATACTATATTGAATCTTTAGGATCATACTGGAAAAAAAAAATTCCAAATTAACTTGGTGTGAAATATTGATAATATCTGAAGATAAAAAATGAAACACTTTGACAGCCTTTAAAATTAAGACATCTTCTTTAATGAGTTGATCACAGAAAACTATGTCCTTGTGCGTTATCAAGAAATTAGAATTTTTATTACAATTATACAAATTATAATTGTAAAGAAATAAAACATTTATAAAAGCATGCATTTTTAACTGAACAGTTTAAAAGAACTAGGATTAAAAATGTTACATTTAAAACGCATCACACAAAATACAGTCCTTCAAATTCATATAAAAGTGAAATTTTTTAACACTATTATCACAATAAAACCGTTTTAAATTATATAAAAACTTTATTTTTGATCAGCAAAAACTAATTTTTTAAAGCAGGGGTAGTTGTGAGCCCAAGTCAAAATTCCGGAAAATTTAGTTTAAAAAATTAAAAAAAAAAAAAAAAAGACAGCTTAAATTGAAAAATTAGAAAAAAAATTAGACAAGGTTTTTTTTCCCTTTTTCTCAATATTTCTTAGGATACTTAAAATATATTTAAAATTTTACACATACCTATGATGACCTGGAGAAGTAATTAAAATTTACAAATGTGACTTTCTTTCTTGAGTTAATGATTATAACAACTGTTTACTGATAAAAAAATGAATATTAATCATGAATATAAGCTCATAAAGTATCTCTCTGACTCTCCCTTACAAACAAATAAAATAAACTGTGTTTTTAAGTTCCACCTTTGAAAATTTGATTTCCGGAAACTTCTGTGATCAATGATTTTTTTAAAACATCTGGACCTTCGATCTCTGGAAACTTCCAGATCACTGTTACCGAATACTCCGGAATTTTTCCAGAGCACAAACAGCCCTGTTAAAGTAAACTAATTAGATTTGAAATTACATACATTTCTTATATAGTATTCAATATATACCAGCATATCTGGCGTTTAATTTCGGGAGGGGTGGGGTAAGAATTTAGATTCTAACAATACAAATATAAACTACATTAAAGATCTAATTTTTATTTCTAAGACAAAAATATTATAATGACAAATTTAAAATCAGCAAATAAAGCAAATGAAGTTACCTTCTTCATAGTTTTTATCTTCCATTACACGATGTGCATCAGCCCCTCTGTGCATAAATGGTCTTCCATTCTTGAGGTCTTGAATTTTGTTATCAATAGCTCCAATATGATTAGGTGGTAGTCCTAATACATTTTGATCGATTGCATTATTGATAACATTGCCAGGAGATTTGTTCATCATATCATTCATTTGTGCCGCAATATCATTGTTTTCAATTGGAGGATTAGGCAACACATCTTTTGGTTGATCATTCTGTCTTCTAAAATCTGGAAGCTCAACTTGTTGCCTTAGTTCAGGAGGATTATTATACTGCAAAATAAAAACAATTATTTATCTTTTCTGAATAAAATTATACTTATTCATGAACACTATTCTTCCATAAGTTTAAATTATTTTCAGTTTATAAGAGAATGATTTCAACACAAGCACTGCTGCCCCTCGACCTTGACTGTCTCAACCACACACCCTTTCCGGTGTGTCTAATTAATTAAAATAACATACAAAGGAAATGGCACTTTTAACAAGCAATATGCTGCTCTAATATATTTTGTACAAAATATGCAAAAAATGAGAAGTATAGATTGGTTTTATTTGGGTAAAAAAATTTCACAACACTTATTAATTTTTTTAATGAAGTCTTCATAATGCATACATATAAAGCATATCGTAATAACGTTAGCATAAATTTAGAATACCGCAAAATGTAGAGACGTTTTCTTCATGCAAAAGGTCAGCATCCAGTGGATATTCATAATGAAATTCTCTCTATCTACAAAACATTATGAATCAACAAAATGTAACGAAATGGTGTCATGCTTCCTCTGAAAGTAGGACTTATCTTCACGACGAAATCAAACAGATAATGTGATCAATGATGCCCTGTTTTTAAAGATCAGAGGTAGCAATTTGAGCAAATAGACATCTCACATTAAAAGCTTTGCATAAAACCATAGCAGAAGTGTCTATGACAACTCTTTATAAAGCTGTGACTGTTACGGTAGGGAACTGAATATTACGTGGTCAATAGGTTTTTAAAAATGTTAACGGAAAAACAAGAGAAAAGGATGTGTCACGCATTTGACTTCCATGCACGTTGAGAAGAAGCAGGTGATGAGTTTCTAAAATCACATTCAAACTGGAACTGAGACATGTGTTTATCTCCCCACACCAGAATCTAACCAACAATCAATGCACTGGCACCATACAAATTCTACAAGAAATAAGAAATACAAAATTTCAATTTCAGAAAAATAAAAATCATGGCCTGTGTTTTCTGGTAACGCATTTTTTTGGTTGCCTCATGCCTCCTAGCACAAAAATTAATGCAGATCCATATTGCAAGAATTTGAGACATCTGGCGTCTTATTGACAAGCAGAGTTTGCTTGTTGCATGACAATACTCATCCTGCCACCATGCTTCAAACTAAAACACTAATAAAAACTTTTAAAAGTAAAATTTTAGATCAGCCACAGCTTGAACCTTTTACCCAGTGACTTTCACTTATTCTTAACTGAAAAAAAAATCTTACACAGCAAAACTTTCATGACAATGATGAAATATAAACTGAAGTTGAAATGTAGTTCCAATAACAAGCTGTAAAGTTCCATGACTGTGAAATACAAAAGCTAGAACCCAGACCTAACAACTGCCATTAAAATGACGAAAAGAAAAATAAGGCATGTACCAGTAATTAATTTGTTATATATATTAAAACAATTAAATTTTTTTTTCAAGTGAGTAAGCGGCAGTGTAGCTTTACTTTTTGAAAACACGATATATTTACCACAAAATGCAACTAAACAAGTACCATTGTTTATTTTTTTAATATATTTTCTGCGAAATTACATCTCAATTAAAATGAAAGAAAACAAAAAACATAATATTGCATTGCTTTAAAAACAATTTCCACAAAAATAGTTTTTTTAAAAAAAAAGGTCTATACTTTGTAATATCAAATTCCAACTTATTATATCAGTAGGAGCAAATAGTTTTTTCATTCCATTACCTTTTCGGTTTAGATAAATAAAATAAATCTATATAAAAACAGAAATTTTACAGATTCATGCTTTAATATTTGTTATACTACTTTTCAATTAAACTAAATATAAAATTAATTTAAGATTTGCTATAAATTATAGTTATCTTAAAATAAAATTAAGTTATTGTAAAAATTTTACAAAATGAAAAAAAGAAATTGTTAAGAATTTTGAAGGAATATTTCCACCTAAGCAAGCAGAAAAAGAATGAAATGTTAAATAAATATATGAATAAAAAAATCACCTGCAGTCCATCATCACCTCTTTCTCCTGCATGATCATCTTTTTCATCAGCACGGTCAAATTGAATAGGTGGTAATGCTTGAGGTTCATTATAGAGTCCATTCTGAGGTATGTTATTTAAATTGTGCACATCTTTAGGACTATTTGTCACTTTTTGATTAAGTAAATCAAGTTTTGGGACACCCTTATCAATGTTGTTGTCAATCAAATTATCATCTACCAATTTCTTAGTCTTTTCATCATCTGTGATTTCAAGAGCAGCATCTATATCTTTGTCCTCTTTGTTGAAGTCTTCAGGTTTCAAATCTAAAGGTTTTGGTAGTACTCCATCACCTAAATTGTTTACTGGCATCACATGTGGTTTTTGAACAGTTTTGCCTTTAACTGGAGTGGTCGCAACTGTTTTATTTTCAGGTTTTTGATCGTTTTCCTTAAAATAAACAGAAAGGAACTAATTAAACAAAGAAATGCAAAGTTAGATGCACTTACAGAAAAATGTTATTTTTGATGGAATAGTTTTTTAACATTTTCTTTCTTACTTTCTTTTTTTTTACTTCTTTTTTTATTTTGTAGCTATTACTCTGAATAGCAATTACAAAATGTATTGAATAAAGAGTAAGTGCAGCTGACAAAACATTCCTAACAAATTTACATTCTAAAGTGCTATCTGTAGACTACCATGGAAACATCCTGGAAAAACTACATATATACTAGAAGGATCCGCCCCCTGCTCGCTGTAATTACATTTTTGTCCGCTTCACAAACAAAATTAAAATAGTTTTCCTGTAGGTGATTAATTGGAAATTTTCCTGCACCAAAATGTGATAGGATAGTAAAATGTCAGATGTGCTTATTATCAGCCTTTATGGAAACAATATTATAAAATAACATAAAGTGAGGAAGCAATATTATTTAACACATTAATATAGGGCATTAGTTGGAGATTAATCGCTGTATCTGAAGCACGTGTGACAGAGCCAGGCTCAAGCCATTGTTGATCTTATATGATGACCACTCCCTATATGTATTCTGTATAAAAAAACTTAAAATATGGCAAACAAATTAAAACATGTAATATTAATGAATTGATGCTGAGTAATATTTCAAAAGCAAATAATATTGCAAGTGATTGTCCAATTAACTTCAATACTGTCAACTGACAAAATATTTTAGTTTCAATCAGACAAAAAGCAAATTATAAAATGAAAACATATGAAACAGAAATTTGACAAATTAAATTAAGCATATTTAAATACTTTTTCATACTGAATACTAATAAAAAAAGTCATAAGGTCAAACTAATATAAGATGAAATAATTATGTAATCAATGATCAATAAACATTTTTGTTAGAATAATAAAAAAATAAAGTGAAGACAACAAAATTAAAAATTATTTACTCTGCTCTCTGAGTACTAGTCATTTTTGCTAATTGATTTCAAGGAACTAGATGTCTCTGTCACTGTGAAATGTTTTGAAGATAATATGATGTGCAATCAAAGCGAAACATCCCAGAAAACTGTGAATCAGAGGATTCTGCTTCATAACAATGCAAGTCTCCATATAGAAAATATCCTAATGCAAAAAATGCACATTCTGAAGTGGGAATCACTTGAGCACCTGCCTTACAGTTTTGATTGTTTTTTTTTCTCTTAGAAAGTGCTTTAATGGGCAACAGTTCTTACTAAACAAAGAAATACAGCAAGTAGTTTTTTAATTTCTTTAAGAAGCAGAAAAATGAGTTTAGCCAAATGGGTATATTCTGTTTTATAAACATTGTTCAACAGCCGACCCAATTATTTTAACCAAAGTATACATCCAAGTTATTCAGTAATAATCTGAAGAAGAGTAAAGAAGACATTTACCAATTCATAAAAACAAAGTAGCCACCACAATATTATTTGCCACCAATTGAATTTCTGGAAAATTAACTGGACAAGGAAGTCCATAATGATTTAAGAAACACAGAAGACCTACAGAAAATTGTTTAAATGTGTTGTAGTCACAAACATTTCATATTTTTTTATTTTATATCCGTTGATGAACTGTTAACCCAATTTTCGGTTTACGACTACAAATGTTCAACTCCATTGCTTTGTAGTACTGAACCCAATCCAGAAGATAAGGGAACTCCTGATTCATGTATTGGGTGAAATTTGCCTTTGTGGAGGACTTTTTTGAGGAAACTAACTCGCATTTGGGTAACATGGAGAGGAAAGTCACAACAAAACCTTACACAGTTAGCTGGGCAGCAAGGGAACTCTAACCAATGAACCGTTTACCACTGAGGATATTTTACGTGTGCACTGTGGTCGGTGCAGAATTCATATTGACCAACCATTGCTGGGATTCGAACCAGATTCACCTCGTTGGAACGTGAATGCTCTATCCCCTTAGACACCACAGCTTCAAATGGGTATATTTATGAGGTGAAATAGTCGAATGATTGTCTAGATATTCAATGCTTGAACGACTAACACACCAATTCTGCAGTGTACAATTCCCAAAAAGAAGCTTTTCGATCTTTCTGTACATACAAACTGATTTTCATTAGTGTGAGCTACAAACCATATAAAGAACTTAATATTACTAAATGTGAAAAAATAGGAGCACTTAAAACAGTGCATAAAAATTTGGTGTTTACGTTGTCATAAACTGTTTGTTATTAGTGTTTTGATTGCAAATCATTAGGCATATTATGACTTTTTTCTATAGTGTTTTCTTAGCTTGTCAAAAATCAAATTAGCTTGTCAAAAATCAACAATAGATCTATATGACATACCATCAAAACAAACAACAAGAACTGAACTTATGAATAATAGCCTTTTAACATGGCAGCAAAGATGGGGTAGTGATGATACAAAAGGCCGACACACTTACCAATTTATCCCAAAAGTCAGCCATCAAAAAATCTACTCCAACTTCTATATCAATCAATTTCTAACTAACCATGGAGCCCAAGGTAGTTATTAGTCAAAATTGTTCGGGAAAGACCTGAACTGCAAAGTTTGTAAAACTTATGAAGATATCTAACACATACTTACTCTCTGTCCTGTTCATGATGATTTAAGAATTAAATTTTTCCCGAGAAACATCAACTTTGATACCATTAAAAGAAACTGAAACCAAAGGAAACTAAACAAAGGAATTGAAGAGATTTTTAAAAGACTTTTTGAAAACAGAATGGAGGATCTGGCCTAAACCGATCCTTCAACAGTATTCCCTGGATGCCCTGAAATGGGGGAGGGACAGGGTAAAGCCGAGCTATAGTGATTTCTGACCCGCTACAAAAAACTTCAGCACAATAAATTATGCCTGACGTGAAAATATGAAGTAAAAGGAATGAGAAAACAACAAAACAAAAAGAGGAATGGAAATCTTATGAATAACATATTTATCTGAAAAATGTTAAACTCCAGAGCAAATATTAATTTTACCACAAGAGCAGGAACATAAACAAATTTAAAAATAATAAAAATTAATTCTTAACTTGGTACTACATGAAATTTTAATATATTTAACTAAGATATTGATTACTTATACAAATTTATTTCTATTAAGAAATGGGGAAAAAATTAAAAATACTTAGGAATTTAACTTACAGCCACTTGATTTTTTGGAGAAGTAATTTGAGGCTTAGGTGATGTTGCACCAACTGCGTTCTCAATTTTGGCTGCAGTTTCAGTTATTTTCTTTTCTGGAGGAGTAATTTTCTCATTCAATTTCAGGTTTACAGTATTAAGATTATGTCTTGCCAACTGTTCCTGGCATGTATTAAATTCAGTCTTGGCTTGTTGAAGTTGAAGGTGACACAGGTTTATTTCACTCTGCCAACAGAAAATATTTAGATTGCAAGAAAGATAATATGATTGTGATATCCAAATCAATAAGCAACACATAATGCACACAATCATAAAACATGCAACTTAATTATGCTTAAGAAAAATCAATAATTACTAAATAGTACAATTGTAATTGAGTAGAAGAATTAGTAAGAACTAAAATTTAAATAACACAATGCCTAATAGGCATAGAAAAATTTAGATTAAAATCTTTTCTTAAACAACACTTTCAAAAACCAGCAATATTTTAAAGCAAACCTCTTATTTGTTTAAGATAAGCAATAGCAATTAACATTTTATACCCCTCATTTAAATGAATATTGATTTTGAAACTAAATGTCATATTAAATAAAATGTTAGAAACCATGCTTTGCAAAATACAAAAAATTTTACAATTCAAAGAACTCCTCAAAATTACAGCAAGAGTAAAAAAATCACAATTAAAAATTATTGGCTATGACATTAAAGGGGAAAAAAAGAAAAATTATTTATTTAATTCAATAGTACCATAAATAAATTGGGCTATCACTACATCAAAAAATTAGGACTGCTAAAGGGTTGAGAAAAGCAAAAATCAGAAACTGCTTCTGAATATGACAGGCACATTAATTATATCCTACATTAAGAGAAGAAATAATGTAATCTTAAACATAGTATAGGAAAGAAAACCAAGTAAAAGTAAAAAATTTGAAAAAGTCATAGTTAGAGGGTGTAGAATTTTCAAAACATGCCATTTGTAAGAAGGCTAAAATATGCATTATCACAAATGCCTAAGCTAAGATTGAAAAAAGATTGATACCTAATATAAAATGGTATGGAAAATCAGCACTCTATTGTATATTCCATGCAAAAAAATTAATTTCAAGTAAAAACCAAAATTGACATTAAATCAAGTAAAAAGGGAAATTTTGTTGATTTATTTTAGAAAAAAATTGACTATCGAGCAGGAAAATTTTTTTTTTCATTAATATTAAATTAAATATTCTAGCCAAAAATAATACTCAACCTGAAAACAAATAGTAAAATTAATTTTATAGTATTAAAAAAATATTCAAAAAGTGTTACTCTGAATATTCCTGTCTCCAAATATAATGAGCAAAATGAAAACGATGAAGTAATCAAAATGATAAACATTACATTAAAAATAGGTATAATTTAACTTGCATGAAAATTTAGTTTTCACATGAAATTTCTTCGTCAAAATTAAAAAAAAAAAAAAAAACATGTTAGTGGAAGAAATTGAAAAAAAAAATCAAAGTCATATAAAACTTTTAAAAATTGCTGAAAATATTTTATAAATCCAACACTACTAACTTCATGCTGTTCAATTTTCCACACATATGCATTGTTAGATACCTCTAATTTGTCTTTTTCTGATAAAAGCTCACTAATGTGATCTGCAAAATGAAAACATTTTTAGTTAGTTTAAAAAAGAAATTTGTTTGATAAAAAGGAATCTAAAATTCTTAAATAATTGTTAATCACTTTGTAGTTTTTCTATTTCTGCATCTTTTTGAGTTTGAACAGTTTTTAACTGCTGCTTCAGGGCATTTTCAGCCTGCAACTTTTCATCTTCTAATTCAGCATAACTAGTTTTTAATTGAGATATTTGGTTTTCAAGCTTTTGTTTTTCATCCTACAAATAATAATACAAACTTCAATCAATACTTATTATAATCATTGTTTTAATTCAATAATAAATATTATAGTTAAGTTAACACAATTAAAAATATTTCAAAGACAACTATTTCAATATATAACTAAGAATGGTTGTAATTTGAGAAATAAAATCAGCGTTTTCCAGCCTACAGTTCAATTTCATCAAAAGCAAGCTTCACACAAGCACAAGAACAAGGGGACATGTCATTAAAGTAGCATTTAAGCTATCTGCAACCACCTGTTTATCTTGCTTATATATTTCCATGCTCAAAACATGATTATATAAC
Organism: Parasteatoda tepidariorum; assembly: GCF_043381705.1. Lineage (NCBI taxonomy): Eukaryota > Metazoa > Arthropoda > Arachnida > Araneae > Theridiidae > Parasteatoda > Parasteatoda tepidariorum. Next base: position 55,007,750 of record NC_092209.1, on the reverse strand, counting down.
TATAAATAATGTAATATCAATGGAGAATGTAATTTAAAAAATTTAGTTTATTTATAATACTTAGCTATAAAATAAATATAATTTTTCCTAAAATATGAAATAAAATTGCAAGAAGACAAAAATAAAAATAGAACTTATTAATCAATGAAATAAAAGAACAGCTTTTCAAAAACGAATTCATCCTAAAAAATAATAAGTCCAAAAAAAAAACAACTTAATTTTGAAAAAAATATATTTAATTCATTGCCACGTTTTTAATAAAAGAGAAAAAAACTAAAAAACTAAAAAAAAAAAACTATAAAAATGCAATATGCTAAGATTTTCTATTTAAAAAAAATTAATAAGAAATATATATTACGATGCTACAACTACAAAATTAGTAAAAATTATTAAAAACAAAACCTTATTTTAATGATAAATACCAAACCAACACAAAAAGAAACTAGCAAATATATAAGTTAATTGATGTTATTTATTTAATCGAAGTTAAGTCAAATTATAATAAACTAAATAAAACCAAATTATATGAAACTAAAGGTTCATTAAAATCATCAAATTAACTAATATAAAACAAAATTAATGATTAAAAAACACAATATATTTTATACATAGTTATAAAGAAAATGATAAAATATAAGGAAAACTTATCTATTAAAATAAAAACAAAATTTAAAAATTACTGAATGGAAAAAATAAATAAAAGCGATAACATAAATATTAAAACCTTGGACAAGGCAGGATATAATGACATCAATTGAATAAAAACAAAGTCTTTAGCTTAAAACTCATGAATACAAACAACTAATTTATTGCATATGAAATTTATTTTGGATAGAAAAAAAAAAAGAAAAACTCAAAAAGGTAGTACAATCAGAAATGAAGAAAGCTGCAATCTGCTTCATAAAGTAAATGTCTTCTTTTACTAATAAGTAATTGTATGTATAAGCATTAACTATATTTTGCTTTTATTTATAAATGCTGACGATTTCTAATGAAAGCGAACATGATTCCACATCAGACGAAATCTGCAAAAGATACAGCATCTCTGAGGAATCAGAATTCATTCAATTAAAAAAATTTGTTCCTTTAATAGATGCCAAATAAATAAACATAACAGACATTAAAAAAAGTTATATTCCTAACAATTAATTCAAGATCCGAAATTATAAAACAATAATTTGTCATAATAAATCAAGAATAAAGAAAATTGAGAAACAAAAGTGGATTAAAAAAGCAAACAAACAAACATATCAATACTCTTAAAGCAGAAGTTACAAGTTCCAAACTCGGATATCCAATTGACAACACTCCAGCCAGAAACACTTAAGAATAACAGAATATTTAGGATACACCTAATAACGGTCTGTCCAGAAAAAAGAATTATAATTTTATTCCTAATTCTCTATTGCACAATTTTAATCTGGAAATTAAAAAGAGTAAATGAAAATGAATTGGTCATGTTCTACCTAAACCTGAAAAATTTAAAGAAAAACAAGCTTTTTATTGAACCTCAAACCTTGAACCTTTTGATAGAACTTGGCAATAGAAAAAGAGGAAGACTTAAAAATACTTGGGGTAAGATGATTGTAAACAAATTGATAACAATAGGATAGACATGTACATGAACCTATGTTTTAATTCTTAGTAAAGATGAATACATATGTATTGAGCAAATTACAGTTGGAAACAGAAGAAAGAAATCCTGCAATTTGATAGGGTGTCAATTTTCCAAGCAATTCTCCGTTTTTAGTTAAAATTATATTTTCCTTGGTTTTTTTTCCATTTCTCAATTTTCCAGACAATTTCCGGTTTTCCCAGAGCCTATGAACCCTGTTAAAAGCTAGTTTGTAACATTACCCCACTGGTTGTTTTCTTAAAATAAAATAACACTAAAATTCAATTTATCTACAGATAATGTAATGAATTAATAATGAAGTGTAGGTAAAGTAAGAGCAAACAGATATTTAATTAATTTAGGAATATACACTCGATAAAACACTCTCAGGTGAAAGGAAAATGTATGACAGTAAGCCAGAGTTAAGTTAGCTCAAAATTTCTCCAATTATTCTTTAACTACACTAAACAAGCAAAACACTCACTTCCTTTAAAAATAAGGGGAAGTTAAGCAATAAATAATAAAACATTTATCATTAAAATTATAATAAAAAGTATTAAAAAACAAAGAATTAAAATAAAGAATAGAAAAAGCTACCTTTTCTACCTTTATTTGATATTGCAGCTTAGATGCTTCATTTTCTTGAACTGTAACAAAACATAAAAATCTTATTTACATAAAAAACATGAAAATTACATACAAAAGTAAAAAATAACTTTTATTATAAATAGATTTTGAATTGCAAAATTTCAGTACATTTTACTATAAATGTACATTGTTAAAATAATAATAAAAATATGAGATTTAAAAATTTTAATAAAGCATTTAAACCCTAGTCTTATTTTGAATGGAACATTTTGAATTTACATTAAATACATTTTAGGCATCAATTTCAAAAAAAAAAAAAAAAAAANAAAAAAAAAAAAAAAAAAAAAAAAAAAAAAAAAAAAAAAAAAACTTTATCCTTATTTTAAGAAAAGAAATAAAAGCATAATAAATTAAAGTAAGTAACCTATTTGGACTGCATTTAAAATAAATTAAAACAATTACAAGTTTAACTAAAAAATAAATTAGTAAAAGTACTAAGAGTACCTAGCAAGAAGTACTAATTTTATACTTCAGTGCAATTAAAAAAATAACGTAAGTGCTTCAAGTTCAATTTCAAGAAAAATAGTCTGAGAAAGAATTATTTATTTCCTTTACCTTGCTAACACTATCAATGCTAAAAAAAATTTCAGATAACTGTAAAGTTTTTTTTCTTTTTTTTTACAATTTGAATTTTATTAAACATATATATAAAAAAGTTTTATTGNTTATTAGTGTATTTCTCATATATAAAACTCAACTTTTATTGCTTACATTGATTTTCCTATTGCACAGCAGTACAGTTAACCATAGAAGACAACACAAGCCTTACCTATCAGAAATAATTAAATTGAAAATTGTTGCTATTTTAGAAGTTGTAGTAAACTATACCAAGCATTAAAAAAAGTTTACAAATTAATATTATTTAATTATTAATTATTATTATTAAGGGTAATTATTTCAATTAATTAATTAAAGGCACATAAATCATACAAAACCGAAACAGTTAAATTCTTAAGAAAGTTAACAGTTTTTAAAAAATTTAAAAACGTAATAATGCAACCAGTTTTTTTTTTTTTTAAATGAAATTTCTGAATTACACAAAATAGTTTATTCAACATACCATCTTTAGTATGCTTATGATCTGACTTCTCTTGATGCAAAGACTTTTCTAACCTGTTTTTATGTTCATAAACAACTATAAGAAATTAAAAAATGGTTAAAATCAGAATAAAAAAATTTATCAAATGAGTCAATACAATAAAAAATTCAATCCAATTTAGGTAAAAAACAGTTCCTTTTCTTCTTTGTAAACAATAAACATTGAGCAAAATTAAACGCTTAACAAATTTAAACAAGTTAATCAGTAAACAAAGCATTACACAATTTTTTTATGAGACAATGCTACTACCTTAATGCCCAATTGAATAATAATTGTGTATTCAAAGTTAATAAAACTGTTTAGTAACTAAAAAAAAATGATCCTCTCTGAAAACTTATCATTCTATGTCAAAAAGTCAAAACATGTGCAAAAGTTTGGCATGCAAAGCAAAATATTGTGGTGTGTAATCAGGATCACAGGGTAAGAGAGTCAGAAATTTTTGTCTAATAGGCAAACACGACGACATACTTCAAAAATGTCAACTGGAATAAACCCTGAATAACAGAGATAAATATTAATGAAAATTTTTAAAAGATTTTTTTTGTTTAAAAGATTTTTAAAAGATATTTTTTTTTAAAGATTTCAAAATTTTGACTGTTACCACGGACTATGAAAATTATAACAATTGGCAGTAATACAAAATTCAAATTGTAAACAATTTACTGATGAGATTTAAAGTATGACTAAATTGGCATGTTTGGAAGCGAAAACAGTTTACAAATGATGTGAAAGTGGATAATCTTGATGTAAGCATCTAACATTAACGGTGTCAATAAAGTAGAGTCTTGATAATTCGAGGCAGACGGGACAGAGCCTACATCGAACTTTCAAAAACTTAAAATTTAATAAATATTTAAATGAATGAAATATTTAATTGAATAAAGAAATATTTAATTGAAAAATATATTATATTTAAAGAAAATTTACTTACATCATTGATCAGAGTACATTTACAACATTAAACGAAGTTACAATATTTATTATATTACTGTATCAGTATCAGATTAATTGTGCTTTAAAATAATTGTCTAATGTTTTTTGTTTAAACACACTATTCATATGTTTCATTGTTTAACTCAAAATATCGTTTTTCAACATTCAAGTTTTCCCACATTCAGTCATAGTAATCATTGCAAAGTCAATCTTAGTAATCGTTCCACGTGTTGTGTGGGAGCAAGGCTGACTATTTTTCACTAGCTCAGATTTATGGGAAACTCGAATCAACTGTATTTAACTAAACCCTTTAGAGTATATATCAAAATTCATCTTGGGATCAACTTAAAATGAGGGGTTCCTTCACAAAATATTTTATATTATTAAACATCAAATTGAGTGAGATAATACACCACTGTCGTTACAGTGTATAAAAAATAGTTTAAATTTAAAAGTAATAAAGATAAATAAAATTTTTCATAGATCATTATTTGACTTTAAATTTTTTATTAAAGGAACAATTTCCACTTACCTTGCAATTGGGCAGACAAAGAGTCCCGCTGCTGTTGACATTTCTCATTAACACCTTCCAATTCCTTTAAACTGGTATGCGTATTACTCAACAAAAATACTATAAAGCATAGCACACAAAGAACTGCTACATAGACAAACAATTTTCCTCTTGAATTTCTCATTATCACAATAAATACAGGATCTAATAAAAAATATATAAATAACCCAGTAAGATAATAAACAAATTAAATAATAAACAAAATAACAAGGTTAGAAGAAAAAAATTCTTTTTTTTAAAAAGACTATATTTTCTATTTTGGTTAAACCTGTTTTTTTTTTTGGTTTATTTAAAACAAAAAAATAGATAGCATGTTCAGTACTAAATTAAAATTAACTTAACCATTAAAAAGTTTTCCACAGGGATATTTTTTAACTATTGGTTAATATTTTGATAAAGAACACCAAAAAAATTCACTTTCCTTCATAAATATGTTAATAAGATAAAAAAAAGTATAATAATAAAAGATTTTGGAATATGCATATTTATTGCTTAACAACTCCACTTAACAAGCAAATAAACATTTAATATCTAAACATTTCTCTAGTAGTGATTATATGTAAAAGTTAGTTTAGCTTCTTAATTTTTAATATACATAAAAAGGTTGTAATTCAACATTATTTACATAAATGTCATTATTTAGCAACATACACTTTGTAGCATATCATATATTGCTTTGTAGCTATATATGGCTTTGTAATATCAAATTAATTGTTCTAAAATAAACATTTCATATTTTTTTTATTTATTGAATTAATACTAATTTTGATTTAAATGAGTGTGAGATATTGAAATCAAAGTACTTTTTCATTAAAAAATAATTATAACTCATAGACTGATGAAAAGAAATGAAAAGAGACAAATGGAGTGTATAAATCTGAACACACAAAGGTCTACTTTAGTGCTAATGGTTTGGAAAATAAAGAATAAATTACTTTTTTGTTATTTTCTTTAACAAGATGAAACTTAAAATTTAACAATTCTCTTATTGACGGCATTAAATAAATAAGAAAAACATATTTTAAAATAATTTAACATTTTTCTTTAACAGATTTTTTTTTAAAATAAAATACGAAAAATTTCATTTGAAAATTATGATAATGAGCAGAATTTACTGCATATGTACAATACAAATTTATTTACTCTAGTGACAGAAAATAATTCAAAAATTAACTTGTAAACAAAAAATTTAGAAAAGCTCCTTATACTCATAGTTTAAATCAGCTAACCCTAAAAATTAATAACAACACAGAATAACACAATTAATAATAACACAGAATAGTGCAATAAAGACATCGAAGGATAACTTTATAAATTATTATAACTAAAAACTATATATTTAATAAAGCTTAAAAATTTATTAGTGTATTTCTCTATAAATAGGTTAAAATGATGTGCACGAAGGATATTTTGGTTTTTTCTAAAGAAAAATGATTAAGTTATTTGTTCATACATAGTTTGAAGATGTCTTTATTATATTATCTCGTAAGTTTCAAGTAATATTAAAAATAGATATTTTTATTAATTTTTAAACCTATGAAATCTCAGTTTGTCACTCTTGACTCTTACCAACTGTTAATATAAGAAACATATTTTTCCTTAAAATATCTGCACTTTTCTTGCTCAAGCTTTATCTTTTAAAATTAACACCCGTAGAGTTGTTACTTATTAAGGGCTTTTCAGAGACCAAAAAAGTTTGAAACTCATTATTCATTCCTTCACTCATAATGATTCATATTGATGGTAGTATTATTTGGGTAGAAATAGTGCAGACGTTCTAAGAAGATGTTCTAATAAAACTGTAAAACAAACAGCAAACTAGATAAATGTTTAGATGTCATTCTCCTTTCCCTCATTAAAATTTATGAAGTTCATTTATTTTCTAAAACTGTATTGATATGTGTTTCATTATATATTATTTTAAATTTACTTGTGGGAGTCAACTCCAAGAGCAAATAATGCTAATTTTCCTTCACTTAACATTCCCTCACTTCAAGAGAATGCACTTTTGTTTCATTTTGTTTGTGATTTAATTTTTATTAAAGGATAGTTTAAGAATATATATTATTTTAAATTTATTTATGGATATAAACTTCAAAAGAAAATAATGCTTATTTTCTCCTTCCCTCATTACCCCCATTCTCGCCCTATGAGAAAATTACACTTTTGTGAGGGATAGATTCTGATGTTAACAGATTCTTTACTTAAAAAAGATATTTTCATGCATGCCAAACCCTATTATTTAAAAGGCAGCACATTCATCATAAAATTGCAGAAGAAATTACTTAAAAGGGCGGAGATTTTATGTACTTTTTAGCTTGTTCAAATATTCAGCAGTACATTTTATTGGAATATAGTGTTTGTTCTTCAAGTGAAATGTAGCGTTTTAATGCACCAATTCAAACAAACTATATCTATCAAATATATTTTTTTGTATTATAAAATGCTTCCTATATTTTGCATCAATTAAAGACCTACAACATCAATCAGGCTTGAGCACAATGAAAATTTAAGATATCAAGGTCTCCTCTTTAAAAGTAAAGAAAAAAAACATTTTTTTTCGAAGGAGGTCGACCTCCTTCGTTCCCACAGCTTATATTGCATAGGGAACCATAGAGGGAATAGGGGAAGTGGGCGGGAACATCTTAGATGTCCTATTAATCCTAGTTTTCATTTTTTCTCATGATGTGTGGGAGAGGAGGTTGTGTTGATATACTCCCTCTATATTGTTTACAGTTTGGACTTTGTCTCTCATCTGTGTGGGAGAGGAGGTTGTATTGATATACTCCCTTTTCTTTGTTTATAGTTTGGACTTAGTCTTTTTCTCTCATCTGATATGATATGATGATTTTCTTTTTTTTTTCTTTCTTTTTTATTTTATATCATATATATGAATATATCATATATTATTTATTGATTTTTATTATTATTTATATTTTTATTGATTTATTATATTCTTATTTCTTTATAGATATGGAGTCTGAATAATGACACATTTTTTATAGCGTTATAATATCAGTTTTATTTATATATTTTATAATGATATATACAATGATTTGTGTGATACAATTATTGGATCTCTATGCATTCCATTTAATCTAGGCTGTCATCCAGGATCTCGTCAGTTGAGAGTGTCTGTTCATCATCTGATTCTATTATCTGCAATTTTTTTCTCTTCACCGTTCTGATTCTGTCAGAATAATCGCTTGTGTTTTCAGAATGTTCATCTTCATCTAGCACTTCTTCTCTCGAGATATCTATTTCTTTGTCATCTTCTGAGAAGTCTGAGACCGCTTGAGCAGGGATCGTTGATAATCTCGTCGTTGTTGCCTTGTTTATTTGTTTTATTGGTTCTGTCATTGTGCTTTTTTCTGACTTTGGTGTCTCATGTGTCTGGGATTCTTTGTTTTGTGTTCTTTCAAGTGATGTCTCCGGCATTGAGAAGAGTTCCATTTCATCTTGTTGAAGGTGTTTCTGTCCTAGAACTGTTAGCCATTGTGGATTCAAATCTTTTGAATACTTCTCCAGCAGTGGACATGCTTTCAAATTGTCATAGAAAGCTAGGAGTCTGGCCTTTATGGGTTCTTTCGCTTGTGGGCAAAGATTCCATACATGGGTGTTAGAAGTGATGATGACTGGAGTGGGCCTCAGATATTCGTCTCCGCACATTTTTTTGTGAACAAACGTGCCAGTCCCTTCTAGAACAACTTTCAGCTTTTCAATTACGGCCATATCGAAGTATGGTTCGTTAATTATTATGAGTCTTTTATTTATGCAGTCCTGCCACATGAATGTGTATGCCGATGTTCCTTGTGTTATTTCTCCGTGAAAGAAGGCGGCTTTGGCCAAAGATCGTGCTATGTATGTCTTTCCTGAGTTAGGTTCTCCGCAGAGATAAAGAGTGTTCTTTTTTTTCCTGCCCTATCCATAACTTTGATTGTGTTTAAAACAAAATCTCGTGTATCGATGCCTTGGAAATCGCACCATTCTTCTATAATGGATGCGCTCTCCATTGGACAAAGGCATTCGTTGTTTGGATTTTTGTATTCTTGCGAGAGTTGGAGTATCGGTTTATCTAGACAGGACTGCATAGCGAGTTGAAGGGCCTTTTTGAAATTTATCGTAAAATTTCGTTTGCAAAAGATGTTATAAAACTCTTTTTTATGATGAAAATAGTTAATTATTTCGGATTCTGATTGCGCCTGTGTTTCTAGAATCATTTGTATGATTGTGCTGATATCCTCGCATGCGGCATTTCTGTTATCTTCACGGTCTTTTCTTTTCATGGATACATGTTTAATTAAGTCATTGCTGACTTCACTAAGGAGAAAATCTAATTGTGAGTTTTCAGCAGTATGATTAAAAACTATTTGTCTGGGTGGAATTTTCATATATGCGAGGAAGTTAACTGGAGCTATGCATTTTTCAGATTTAAAAAATGAACATAATTTTTTTATTTTTTCGAAAACACGGTCGTTATCGAATCTTTGATTTGCGTTTAGTTCAATGAGGCCATGATAGTGCAATTTTTTATATTCACACGTATCGTCGGGCACGTGTTCGGATAGAATAACTGATCTTTTCTTAAAGAGTGCTTTTAATAATGGACAATCATCTAATCTTATTGCATTTAAGATGCCGAAAACCATTATGCGATAATTGAAAGTCCATTCGGCCGTTGATTTACCTGAGGAAGTTCTTGGTTGAGGCATGTTTCAATAGAGAGAAACTGGCAGTTTGTTTCAGTATCAGAGCAGGCTGTGATAGCAGTGGCTTGAGATCCTCTCAGTGTGTGATGTTTTCTGTCTGAACGCACTGCCTTTTTATAATCCCTTTCAAGGTTGTTTTCATCTTTAGACACGTCTCTCTCTTCTTCTTCTGTTTGAACAGCTGTTTATGTTGAACGCACTATGTGATCCGTTGGATGTATTTATAACTTTATTGATTTTGTCTGACATTGTTGAAGGTCTGTATCAATAATTGATTTAATTAGAATTTGTAATTAATTTTGTAATTAATTAAAATTGTCTCATTAATTAAATAAATTGATTTTTTTTATAAATAAGAATATTAAGCTAGTGATGCGTCCCTCCCTCCTATCCTGCATGTCACTGGTGCAGGGGAGGAGGGAGTATAGTGTAACTAGCTCTAATATCTATGATGTCATAGGTGACGTCATTCTAATATATAGCTAGTGATGCGTCCCTCCCTCCTGCACCACAGGGAAGAGTTAGTTATCTCGGCTCTCCTCCTTCCCTTGAGGAAAGGAGGAGAGATGAGGTGACTCCTTCCCTTGAGGGGAAGGAGGGAGTGATGATATAGAAGAAGAATATATAATATAGGTGATATGGACTATTCCCTTATTCCTTCCTATCTTCCTTACTGCTCACTATAGATCCCGCCTCTTCTCCATACACGGGTCGACCCTGTGTCTATCCCTATGTCTGAGTATATCAACACAACCTCCTCTCCCACACATCATGAGAAAAAATGAAAACTAGGATTAATAGGACATCGAAGATGTTCCCGCCCACTTCCCCTATTCCCTCTATGGTATCCCTATTCTTCTTAATGAAAGATAAGGAAAAAATTTTCTTCTCTGAAACCTGACACACACAAAAAAGAAGAAGAAAAAGATTCCTTAAACAGGGGTCTGTCTAGGTTTTTCTAAGAGGTACCTATTTTGTGAAAATTTGGACATAATTTGTGAAAATTAAAATTCATAATAAAAAATCAACACAAAAATATGGTAAGAATATGGATTTATTGTTTCTTACGGAATACAAAAATTAAATTTTAAGAAAAAGTATTTTGTGAAAGTACCTTTTTTTCTAAAGTTGAATTTGTGAAAGTACCACAAAACGGTAGTAAATGTGGCCTGGATAGACCCCTGTCAATTTGACCTGCTAATTCTCTTTGCATCCTAAATTGAGCCTTTTTTTACCACAGCAGTATATATTTTTTTTTATAATTTTTTTAATATTATCTAAAAAAAATTTTTTTTCTACTTTTATAAAAATAATACTTTAACAAAATAAACATTCCTACTATACAGCGTTCGTGACTTTTTTTTATTTAAATCGGATTTTTTTGATTTAAATCAGATTTTTTTGATTTTTATTCAAACGCATTGTAAGAACTTTAATTTATGATTAAAAATACTTAATAAATGTTTAATCAAAATTAAATTAATATTAAAACAATATTTTAGAAGCTCTAACTTACTAATATAATTTTTCATTATTATACATAGCTTTGAATGCATAGCAACCATTTTGAAACAAATGCATAATTGAAATTTGAAGACTAGATGAAATAGAGAATTTAATGAAGGTTTTTCTATCTAGGTTTTTCTGAGAGGTATTTATTTTGTAAAAATTTAGACATAATTTGTGAAAATTAAAAATACTATTAAAAAATCAGCACAAAAATATGGATTTATTCGTTTCTTGCGAAACACAAAAAATAAAATTTTTAAAAAAAAGTATTTTGTGAAACTATCATTTTTCCTAAAGTTGAATTTGTTAAGGTAAGCAGTAGCAAATTTGGCTTGGACAGACTCTTTAACTATTAAATTAAAGTTTCAATTAGCAAACCATAATTTTAATTTAAAATTGTGTTTTATTTCTCTTGATTTTTAATATGACAAAATAAATGTAACAGATTGTGTTTATAAATGTAGTCATTCATCAAAAAATAAATAAATATATAATCTATATATTTTTATATTAAAATATTCATATTTAATTCTATATCAAAATAGATCAGCTAAAAAATTTCTTTAAAAAATCTATGCACTGATCTGAATTTTTTTTCACAAAATTTCGTTATAGAAAATCTGATAATGTCAAAGATACTGTAAACATATAATGAGAAAAAAAAATACCAGTTACCAGTTAATAACTCTACTGCTTCAAATAGACTTTGAAAGGGAAGAATGACACTATATCAGGAAAAAATATCTGAATTCATTAGCCTTTTTTTTTCTTCTATTTTTGGCATATTAGGGTAATTTCTTTTTAACATAACCTCAAGATTTAGAAATATACATTTTCCACCAATAAAAAATGATGTAGATTTTAATTCCATGCTGTTTCAATCAAAAGGTAGAATTTTACTTTCTACAGCTATGCAAGTCTATATTAAGAGAGCATTAAATGTGTACTTTAATCTGTACTTTCAATCTCAAGAGTCAAAAGATTTTTAAAAATGTAATTTCAAATGTGTTGGAATTTAACACACACCAAGAAAGAAAGTAATTTGGTTAACTAAAATTAATTATCACAGCAATTTATTTAAAATATATTCTAAAATTAAGAAAAGAAAATAATAAAAGTATCAATAATTTAAAACACTAATTTTTAACTTTTAAAATCAATATATATATTTAAAAAAATCAGTTGATTCAAATCAATGATTTTTTTAAAAAAATTATTTGATTTAAATCATGACTTAAATCAAGTTGATTTAAATCAACGAACCCTGCTACTATATGAATTGATATTTACAAATCGGCATTGAAATTCATAAATTTTAAGCAAAGGGAAGAAAAATTTTATTTTCTAGACTGTTTACACACCAAAAATTACAAAAAAATTCTTTCAGTTTAATTTTCTATGTACTACTAAAAAATAACATAGAATACATCAATTGAATTTGGGGGGGAAAAATCATACACTACATCTTATTTCCTACCGAACTGCCCTATTTCTTTCTTGATTTCTTATCATTAGAAAATCTAAATTCTTATCACACTAATCAATCTCACCTCTTTTGTTTTTGCAAGAACAAAAAAAAATTACCAAAATAACAAGGGCACCAAATTGTAAATTTTCATCAGAGGCTCTATTGTTGTGTGGTAGACCAATCTATATTGAGAACTAGGAAAAACTGTACTGAATACCCTAACCTTAAAATAATCTTTTTTTACTTAGAAGACTTTACTTTTAATCTTTTTTTACTAAGACAACTGCCGATTTTGAGAAATGATTTTATTAAGTGTTGAAAATTTTTATATTAGAATAACTACAAAAAACCGACTATACATTAAGCTAATGTTTAATATCGATAAACTGAAGGTCATTAAACATTGCATAAGTTCATTCAGATAAATTAGGACTTACTATTCGATGAAGAAAATGACTGTAGCTCTCCCATAAGAGAATTCTTCTTAAACTTAGTGTTTCAAAAACAGATTTATGACAGACATTTTTACACCTAAAATAGCAAAAATAATAACATATATCAATAATACCAGTTTGAGAAAACAGTAAAAACAAAAGGGTAAAAATAATGAGTTAAAAATCATAAAGATTTACACATTTATAATATAACATAATGCATAATTCAGTTTAGAATCAAAATATGAAGTTATAAACAAAAGTTCAATAAAAAAGTATATGCCATAAATATATCAGCGATTAAATTATTAAAGAGATTTAGAATAAAGTACGTAATTTCAAAAATTCGAGCCGGTAGTCAAGTACATCTGTCAAATAATAATGGTGAGATAGCTCGAGCGATCATAGGCGAAAAATAAATTAAATAAGAAACAACAAAAATGTTGGTTTACTAACTGGGAATGATTTAATCAATAACAAGACTAAGAAAAAGAGGAATTAAAATACATTTTTATATAAACCACGTAATGTAAACAAAATGTAGCAAGCTGAAAAAATAAACACGGTGGCGAGTTAAACAGTAGAGTTTAGCTGATGCGATCTAAGAAATTTTATTTTGTCGAATAATGCTTCTGTTTCATAATGTATTATTATTTTCGATAACAATATAATTTTTATGATTTTTAGCAAACAGAATGATATCCATTTATGCATTTAATATTAAAATTGCTAAATTTTAATCGATTAGCACTTTTTATCGATTTTTACTTATTCTGGTGGCCAGGGCTTTTTATCGACTCGAATTTTAACACTTTTAAATCTGCTCAAAAAGAGTTTTTTCAGTTTTCATTTTTTTGAATTTTAACATAAATGTCTTTTAAGACTCCAAACAGTTCATTCCGAATTTTAAGAACATGATTTTGAACTAAAACCCCCCCAAAAAATCTCGGAAGTACTGAATCCAATTTTTCTGTGTTTGTATTGTTGTTTTCTTTCGTATTGCAAAACATTTGATTCTGCTGGAGAAATTATTGTCACAATTACTTAAATCGTGAAAGGTTAGTATTTATTGGGTTTTTTGTACCTCTTTATTTCGGCAAAAGTAAATTTGGGTAGGTAAATATTCTCAAACAAGCTTTTTCTCTTAAAGCATGACAACTCTGGATGATAAATTATTGGGTGAGAAAACACACTACTATTGCAGTAGCAGTGAAGATGAAGGTAATGATGATGATTCCGACGATTTATCGCACGCTAAAGAACCACAACCTAAATTCATTCCTTCTCAGAACCTTGACAAATGGGAGGGTTCATCAACAAACACCGGTCCAAAAGGTGTCATTAAAGATTGGCAAAGATATAAACAGTTGGAAACAGAACGCCGAGAAGAACAAGAGCAAGAAAAATTAGCTCTTATGAAAAAAATGTCATTAACTTGCCAATCTGCTAAAGATGAAGAAAATGAAAAACAACAACATGAAGATGTGGATGCTGAACTACGAGAGCTTTTAGATGATAAAATCTTGGAAGAATTCAAACAAATGCACATGTTACAGATGATGGAACAGCACGGTGGGCAGTCAAAGTATGGATCTGTTTTTGAAATCAAAACTGGTGAAGAGTATCTGGATGCTGTTGATCGTGCTGATAAAACTACCACTGTTGTCATCTATATATACAATAACGGTGATAAAAGTTGCAAGCTGATGTATGAATGTTTTCATGAACTTGCTGCTGAATATCCAGAGGTGAAGTTTTGTTGTGTAGAGGTTACTGTAGCAGGACTGAGTAGACATTTTGAGCGTAGAGGTGTGCCTGCAATATTAATTTATAAAAATGGGGGTCTTATGGGTAATTTTATTCGTGTGACAGATGAATTGGGTGATGAATTTGTGACTTCAGATATAGAGAATTACTTGTTGGAGCATGGCATGCTTCCAGATCATAGTTTAATTTTTTCATCATTAAGAAAAGCTCAGAATGCAGAACAATCTGATTCTGAATAATCATTTTATCTTCTTGCACAAGCAGAATAAATGTGCAAATTTAACTCTTAATTCAATTGAGAGTGTTCTGAATTGCTACTGTCTTTATAATGTAAACAAGCATTAATTATACAGTTTAAACTATGAACCAGATTGTTAAAAAGTTTGCACAGACTTTTTGAATCATACAGTTCATAGTTTACATGTTTATCGGATCATAAAATTAGCTTTTTGCTTTAAAATTAGCATGTGGTATATTTTGCAACAAAAAAAATTGCTATTACGCATTAATATTTTAAAAGAAAAATAAAGAATTTAGAAAATTTTAGTTATGTTATGTTTTTCTCTCATTCATTTGTAAAAGTAATTTTTCAATTCAATGATTTCTTTTGGCCGATAACTTCTTAAAGAAATGTTTTGCTTTAATGAAGAAACATTTTTTTTTTTAGTTTCGATACTATTTCAACTAATGGGGATTAGTTTTATCAAAATTAGATTTATTTAGACAAAATTGCAATTCTAAAGAGAAATGACATGATGTGAGAAACAAGCAATTTTCTCGATTTAATTGATGAGAAGCTCACAAATTTGTCAAAATTTCATCCTTTTTAAAATCCAGTATTTTGTATTTCTTTACAACCATATTCATAAGGATTTAAATATGCATAAAACTGTACAAGGTTTACATAATATTTTATGTAATATTTATATTAAGGAGGGGCCAGCATTTTAGCTGTAGAATTTGTAATGCCTTCAAAGTAGCCACATAGCATTAAAAATGGAATTCTTTTTCCTAATTATTTAAATAATCATGCACCTACAATTTAAGTTACTAATGGCTGCAGTGCAAAATCTTTTTTTTTTTTTTTTTGAATAATGTACCAATATTTATTTATATTTGATCAAATTTTATAATAATAATGTATTAAGCTGCATATATTTATACTAAATTTGAGTTTTAAGAATTTTAATCTATTAAAATTTTTAATTATGTGAAGGTATGTGTCTCATAAGCTTTAAGAATCCTTATTAACATTGTTCCTGTTTGATCTAAAAAATTTTACCATTTGTCATGGTGGCTTTTCTGCATTTTTAAAATAATTTTTGGTTAATCAAATTATTTGATTAAATTGTTTGTTTTATTTATCTATTTGTTTTTTAAAGTACAAAAAGTAACTGTATTAGTTTATTTTTTCTTTATTTTTCGAATAAATGTCCCAGAGTTTCAAAAGTTAAAGTCAAAAAAAAATTTCATTTTATAACCGTCATTGAATAGCTGACCCAATATTTTGGGTTTACAACTACTAATGTTCAATTCAGTAGCCTTGTAATTTTGAACCCAATCCAAAAGATAAAACAAGGGAACTCCTGAATCAAGTATTGGAGAAATTTGCCTTTTGTGGCGAACTTTTGATGAAACTAATCAGCATTTGCCTTACATATAGAGGAAAACCTCCCACTGTTAGCCTGACGGTAAGGGCTCTAACCCATGATCCGTTTACCTATTAGGATATTTTCTGTCAGCATTGTGAAGCAGCATGCACAGATTTCGTATCAACCAGCCATTGCCGAGATTCGAACCCGGTTCCCCTCATTCGAAGGCGAACGCTTTGTCCCCTGAGCCATCATGGCTCCAAACTAAGGATTGAACAAAATATATAAAGGTAATTCAAATTTTTATTGAATATAAAATAACTAGCTGCAGGAGAATAAAGCTACCATTTGTTATTAGGCCAAATGTAACTTGTGAAAAAACAATAATAATACTTTTAATTTTTAGATTTTGTTCTTTCATAGTCCTAGATTTGCGTTTAAAGTATTCTTATGTATTCAAGGCAATCATATTCTACGTAGTTCAATTTACGATATCATTTTGGTAATCCAGGCTCAATTTTAAATGATGTTTGTGTTTAATTTTATGAATTATTTTACGGGAAATTTTTTCTCATAACTAATTACAATCCTAACAAATTGTTAACAGATCTCAAACAAATCCTAAAAATTTTATTAGTTTTTAAAAGATGTGAAATATTTGTTGGAAAATGTGTAGATGTAGATTTGTTTGGTGGATTTATTGATTTTTCATTTAAAGTTGAATGTCATCTATAGAAAGGTAACTTTTCTGTGTTTTAAGTAGGTAATATGTACAATAACAAATTTTGAACTGCCAATATGTAAATATTTGTTTAGCTGTTTTTTTTTCTCCTTTATTAAGCAGGGGCGATTGTAATTCGGGTTTTTCGTTACATCCCTCCATGTCTAGATACCAGTAGCAAGGCATGTGATTTTTTCGTAGAATTGTGCGCATCTCAAGGCCATTGTTTTGCGGACTTCCACTAATCAAAACTTATAATACAACCAAATTTTCGCCACAGTTTTAAAGTTAAGAGTAAGAATTAAGTTCTACAATTTTGAAATCTTCGCTGAATCGCGTTAACGAGATGTTTTCAAACACGTAACTCTTCCTCAATTATAATTTTTGATTTTAATGATTGAATTTACACCAGAATCTTCTAATATCGAGATTCATATTCACGAGATTTTAATATCTAACATCGATTTTCGTATTTAACTAATTTAAAAGTTATTCATTGTAAATCGCAGTCATGTGATTTAAAAATCAAACATCGCAATTCATATTCACGCGATTTTAATATCTAACATTGACTTTCCTATTTAACTAATTTAAAAGTTATTCATTGTGAATTGCAGTCATGAGGATTTAAAAATCAAACATTGTGATTCATATTCAAGCAGGTTTAAAATCCGACGTCGCTTTTCCTATTCACTGGATCTAAAAATCATGTGCATCGCGATTCGTATTTACACGATTCAAAACTCCAATAATGCGCTTATTTGTATTTAAGCGTTCTTAAAATCCAATATCATGATTCATGTAAGAACTACATTTTTTCTTAAATTAGATACTATAAAAGTGGGATATTCTTTATTGATAAGTAATTTAATTATAAAATAATTGTATTAACTATGAATAGATGAATTGATATCTTATAGAGTTTTTACACTTAAAATTTTCAGGGTTTTACAGTTTGTGTCACAATTATCCCTGATTAATTTGTCCTCTTGTATAAAAAGACCATAAGAGTGTTGTAATAGGTCAACTTACATCGGTGCCCTTGTATTATATATATTTCAGTAACAGAAGGTTACTATTCCTGAATTAATTTATGTTTACAAAAATGCTACAGTCAAACAAAGATTTTATTTTATACTTCGTAAATAATGTGCAGATAAAAAAAAATTGCATTATAATATTTATGTTAATTAGTCCGCAAATTTACCTCTTTAATTTGCGACTGTTCACTCTCCTGTGATAACATTCATTATGTTTAAAACATAATTTGCGATACAATTATCTTGAACAGAAATGTGTATATAGTTAGAAATTTTCCACCTTTATAATCAGAAAGAATAGTTTGTCTTAGTTATTTTGTAACATTTCTTATTTCTGGTATATTTAGATAAGAGACTTGGAGATTCATTATATTTTAATGATTTATATGACATAAATCTCCTGGCTTTTTCATATGTATTGTCTTGTAACTTTGTTTTAATATTGCTATACTTTCATATTTCTGTTGACATTCTGTGTTATCTTGTGTTGTTAAACAAATTATTTGTGTGCTTTAAAGTGACTCTTAAAAGCTTATATGTTTATCTGTCAATTATCAGTTAGTAGGATGTATTTATTATCATTTATATACTGCTTGAATGTGAGCATTATTAAATAAAAGTCTTTGTAATTCTAGATTTCGTTTTCTTGGTTGTGTGGGTTATAAGCAGGGTTTAGAAACAGTTTAATTTTTGGAAAGAATTTTTAAAAAAATGCTGCCTTTTTTTCGATTTTTATTGACTTATTGACCTTTGCTTAATTTACTCTCTTAAAAAATAATATCTGCAGAAATAAAATATATTATTTGTATAGATAAATATAGGATTTTCTTTAATCAAAATGCTAAACAAACTTACCACGTGTCTCACAATAATAATTACACCATTGTATCTTCGGT
Source organism: Parasteatoda tepidariorum (assembly GCF_043381705.1). Lineage (NCBI taxonomy): Eukaryota > Metazoa > Arthropoda > Arachnida > Araneae > Theridiidae > Parasteatoda > Parasteatoda tepidariorum. The sequence continues at coordinate 54,988,748 of NC_092209.1, read as the reverse complement.
ATAATTTCTGTTGTATAGAAGTGCCAAACATTACGATTTATCCATAATTATTGCAGTTTTTTAGATCAAGTTTGCATCCTTGTGGTTGGGTAATAAAAATTATGGTTTTTTAGAATTTTTGTTATAATCAGCTTAAAAGAAACTTTTACTTAACTACCAAAAGTTTTACTTAACTACCAATTTTGTTATTTGCAGCTGATCTATAATTTTTTCCCCCTACTTCTTAATCAATTCTAAGAACAATAAAAAAAGGATTTGATAAAAACAGGAAGCAAAGAAATCTTATTGCTCCCCATTCCAGCAAGTTATTTTTAGATTCATCAAGGTTAAGGGTGTCAAAAGTTACTAGCAGATATTTCAAAAGAATAGTGTTATTTTGTTTCTTTATCCAAGTGAGGGTTTTTATGTATAAAGATCTTATGAAGTGACATCTATGTTTCATATGTACTTTTTTTTTTTTCAAGAGTTGTGAAAATCACTACTGAGTGGAGAATTTCTTCAATTTAAAAAATCATTATTAAATTAACTTTATTTTTTTCCCTCAATAACATATAAATTTATATAAAATTACAAATTTTAACTGATAAGCACAAGAAATTGTATGATAGACAGTTATTCAAAGGGGTTTAATTTATTATAAAATAATTGGCTTTTGAAAGGAAAAGTTTTAATACTACTCTGTTTTGCTGCTGGGAGGCAACTTACTCGAAGTTTGTAAAAAGATTGCTGCTCTAAAGATGGTTAAGAATTAAACACCTAAATAGTTTCTTTATGCTATTTTTTTACTGTGAAATTGAATACAGTACACTCTCGATTATCCATGCTCATTCCGGAGTCACACAAAAAATATAAAGAAACATATTAAAGATTAAAAAAGATTTTATTCATGAAGTTATAACACTACCGAATTTTTGGAAGCAATATTCGTTAGTGGATTGAAGTATATCGAATATCAGCAGCATGGTCAAAGGTAAAATTGTCTACTTTATCACGATCTTGGAGAAAGATAATATCGCTTGATGAGCAATCTTCTTCAGATGTTCAAGAAAAATATGATAACAGTATTCTCGAACAAGCAAAAGAAATCTGAGGTTTCGAAATTCTTGACGAAGAAAATTTTGAAGAAATTTCAAAGTGATGCATGTGAGCCTGACTTCCAGTATTTGACAGATGAAGACATCCTTATGTTGTTAAATCAAATAGTGATGATAGTAACTGATGCAGAAGATGTAGTAAATGAGGGAAATACAATTTCTATTTCTGCTGGTCTGTGGAAATTTTACTAGATTATATGGGAGGATTTGATTACGGTGACATTACTGCGGTTCGTAAAACATATGACGAAGACGCATTACACAATTTTTTAAAAGGAAAATTCCTAGTTGGATGTTATACAGCATGCAAATGTCAGTAATTTTTATATTTTTTGTACTGATATTTTTTCTCTAATTAAAAGAGTTTTCGGATTATCCGTGTTTTTCGATTCTCCGTGCTCCCTGTCCCGGTGATTAACCCGGATAATCGGGAGTGCACTGTATTTGAATTTAAAGAAATGAAGTAAATAGAAATTTTAGAACAAATTGTTGGTATCCTTTAAAAAGAAAATGACTTCCTGTAGGGCAACCAAAATAGGGTATCATAGTTAAATTTTGTACTTGCAAAAGCAGGGGTCTGTCCAAAGCAAATTTACTACTGTTAACGATACTTTTACAAATTCAATTTTAAGAAAAACTGTAATTTCACAAATTCAATTTTAGGAAAAACTTGAGGTAGTTTCACAAAATACTTTTAACATATTTTCGAAAAGTATTTAAATATTTTTGAAAATATTTTCTAATTTTACCATATTTTTGTGTTGATTTTTTAATATAATTTTTAAATTTCACAAATTATGTCTAAATTTTCACAAAATAGGTACCTCTCAAAAAAACCTAGACAGACACCTGAAAAGATATGCATTGTAATCTATTTTCTTTAGTCTTAATATTTAATATATTATACCCATATGTATGTTACTGATATAGTATGACCTGTCTTCTTTAAAAATTAATAATTTTACTTTCAAATGTGTAAAGCAGTTTAAATACCCTGGAATTGTTATCAGTAATGCGAATAATATAAAACTTGAAGTTAACAATAGGTTACTTATGGCTAACAAATGTTTTTATGTGTTGGGAAACCAGTTCCAAGTCAGAGTTTATCAATGTTGATACAAAAATTAGCTCGTTCATAACCTTTATTTGACCAACTGTTTTGTATGACAGCAAGTGCTGGCCATAAATAAAACTGAAAAAAAAAAAAAAATAAGTTGCTGATTTTTGTGAGAAAAATACTCCGGAAGATCTTTGGTGCAGTTAAGCAAAATGATGCCTGTAGAATGCAATATAATTATGAAATTTTCAATAAATTTAAAGAACCAGATCTTGTCAAAGGTGCCAGATTCGATGATTAGGACACCTTTTTAGATATAACTGAATAAAATTAGTGACTTTTTCAAAAATAGAAGGTACACGAAAAAGATAAAGCCCTCATACCAGGTGTGTTGAATCTGTTGAGAGAGATCTCGGAATCAACCGATGGTTATCTATTGCTCCAGAAAGAGTCAGGTCGAGGTGGCTTATGGGGACAGGCTTGGCTTGTGACTGCCTGTATCGCTGAAGAAAAAGAAAATGTGACTACAAGGCATTCTGTTGAATACATAACCAATTTATAGAATGTGACCTTTTCAATCATCGAATGTAATATTCAGTATGTCTCATCAGTTCGGAAGCATTGCACATTTTGTTAATGATGCTAAACAATATGAAAAATCACAATAATGCTTCATTGAATGAAATATTATACAGTTTTGGTTCTATAATAATAAACCTTTCTCAGTGTTGAAACACAGAATAAAAAGACCTTTAAAAAACTTTTATTTAAAAAAAAAATGCATTCTGCAGAACCTGAACAATACATTTTGATTTCACTATGTAATAAAGAGCATAAGAACTAGCACAGTATGCAGAGAAGAAAAGAAAAAGAACAATTCTAACATTTTTTTAATCATTTTTCCAAGTAGTATGACTTGAATTTTTAGAGTCGATCCTTAAATACGCTTTAACTTTAAGTTGTTTTTTTTTTTCAACAAATTTACATTCTGAACCCCAAATTATGGGGGTAGTCCTAATCTAAAATATATAGTTCCAATAGTTTTGATAATTGAAAGTTAGGTCTCCATAATAGTAATTTTACTTTTTGCGCATTTCGTCATATCTCTAAAAACTATTGAAGCCTGCCATAAAATTTTTGCACACAATCGTACAACTTTCATTTCATTTATTATATTTTTAACAATACATCAAGACCATCTACAATGAGAACTAAGGGATCTTGTTATCCTTCCTTCATGCAAAGGGAATTCAAGATCTTTCACGTGCGGTGTCATCAAAAGTAATGGTGATTTTAATCATTTCTTTGAAACTTTAAGTCAAGTGACTAATTGTCAATTGAAGCCTTTTCTTTTGGAAACACAAAAATCTCTGACACTAATTTATAAATTAATTTTCTAAGAAATATGGTTAACTTTAGGTGGCTTCTGTGGAACGAATGATTCAATGCAGACATTCTAATGGGCGCTTAAATAATATTGCATGTATGGAAAATCGAACAGGAGAGTTATTATAAAGAAAGGTTTGTTATGGGCGATCGTACTAAAAAGCTCATCCTGTTATCTATATATTTTAAGTAAAGGGCAAATTTGAGATTTTGAGTCCTAATGAAAGTATAATTAATATATAATACAATATATACATATTAAAAGGAAGCTTTTTCATCCCATTGATATGAAGTGGAAATGTGGAGGTCAGCTCAAGTGTTAGCCATTTCATCTGTTATTGTATCAGAACTAAAGTTACTTACAAGGTTAGTAACTTTGAACACAAAAGACAAGGCTAGCAACATAAAAGACAAAATTCTGAAAAACAAAAAATTTGCTTGGCCTTGTTTATATGTCTGGGAGTATTGTTGATTTTAGACACTTGTTGATTTTATAACATTAGGTTTGGCTAAAGAAATATTTATTTCTGCTTAAAGAATTTTGCCTATTTTTTTTCTTAATGCAGGCACTAATGTTCTTAGCCTCAGAAAAATGCAGGAAGTGTTGCTCACTCGATCATTACTGGTAAGCACCTGTGAACCTAAGTCATGGAGAAGAGCAACATTAATCTGCTTCAGATAACCCATTCATAGAGTGGGCCACATTCTCATATCACACAACAGAGGGAAACATCCATGCCTTAAGTGGGGTTTGAACCCAGAGCCAGTTGCTGCGCATTCGCTCAACCACCTGACTGCTGCATAGAAATTTGTCAAATTATTACTATAAAAAAAGTTTTAGGTGCAAGATTTGGCTAAATTGCAACAGTTAATTGCATGAAATATTTTGCTTGAGAAATTAAATATCAAAATCTATTTTTATGTTGAACTTTTATTTTTTTAAACATTTCTGGTGTTATTTTATTGCAGTGTGATCACATTTATTTATAAAAAAAATCTAAATTTGTTTATTGCATTAATATTCTGATAACCTGCTTAAAATATGCACAAAATTCTTATAATAAAATTTTGATAGTGTATTTAGTAGCATGTGAGAAATTAAAAATTTTATGGCAATCTTGCTTTTTGCACTATGCATTTTTTTTAATAATAATTATCAATAGTACAATAAACTAATGACAATGGGAAATACCGAATTGTAAATATTTCTTTCTTACATTCAGTAATAAATTACTTAAGTTATTTTAAGTTAATAGAAACTAATATTTAATAGAACTTAATATTTAATAAACATAATTTATTTGCTTCTGATTTATTTCCACTTATTTAATATTCTATAAGTAATGCATGTATTGTGACATTTATAGTATTAAATTTAAATTATGATTCAAAAATAATTTTTAAACTTTTTCTTCTTTTAGGTTAGATACTCTCACTAAAAGTCTTGAGTGTCATAAATATACAGGAATTTTTTTTTCTGCAGCCTGATGAATAGTTAAAACCTTGACTAGAGGTAAATACGCTCTCTTAATACTTATTTTATTTAAATATTTTTTTTAAAGAAAAAAATTTAGTCAGAAAATCATTTTATAACATCTAATTAACCTTCTCTCCGTCTAACCCATGGTACTGGTAGCAAAATTCACTTTGAATTAATATTATGTACAATTGTGGTAAATTCAAATTTACCTGCAATTTCAACAAAACAGTCAATTGAAGATTATCTATTGTAATAATTGCGCCTATTGTAGCAAAAATTTGTAAGGTTAATATAAAAATTTTGCACAAAAAAGTTAATGTTAAAAAATGTATATTACTTCAGTTAGAATTTTATACAATTACGCTTTGAAAAAAGAGAAAAAAAATCTTGATACAGTCTGAAAACAAGTGGGGGAAAATTCAAAAAATACTAACATTTTTTGTTCAATTTATTAAATTCTAATTAGTTAAAATAATGATTTTGAAAAACATTTCTAATTAACTAAATATCTGCTGACCACTATCTTAATTTCAAATTAGTATAAAAGTTTTTGGGCTGTTCAGAAATACTTAGTATATTCAAAAAGAATAATCTCAAATTGCAACTCTTACAGCAGCCTTTTTTGCATCAGATTTGAAAGCAAAAAATGTTCTCTTATTTTTTCATTTAGGACTGTAGAAAAATTATTCTCTTTCTTTGGTCTGAAATTTTTTCTAACTTCCTCACTGCCACTTTTCAGCCATTCCTCCCCCTTCTTCCCAAATTTGAAATAAAAAATAATCTGCAGCACCTAATTGCTACTCTGGTAAGTTTCTGCTACCAGGCCTGTGGATTTTATAATTTTTATTTAATTTAATTGAATTTTTAATAATTGTTTGGATGCATGCAATGCATTACTCAACAATCTAAGTTCAAGTTAGAAAAAAAATACTATATTAATTTTACTTTATCACTTTATATATTCCTGGGGAAAAAAACATTGATTTTAGAGTGGCTAATTGTTTGAAATGTTAGTAAAAATTACTAGATTAAAATGTAATTTTTATTTGTGTTGCTAGTAATTTTTATTTGTGTTGCTAGTCTTGATACTTTTGTAAGTTCTGTAAATAATAGCAATTTTTTTTTTAAATTTACTTACCCATACAAATTTTATTTAAAAAAAAAACATCTTGATTTTAGAGTACTAATAGTTTCCATTAGAAAATTGCTTCACACTGAATTATATACTAAAATGAAATTTTTTCTCTTGTAATTCTTAAGAAATTAGCTTACAATTGGATGTCCAAAATTACAACCACAAAGTTTAACTGTTACTTTCATATGCAAAATTGTTGTAATTTGCTGATAAAGTTTTTAATTATCCTCATATGGTTATGCGTTTATACATTTTTATATTATTAATTTCAAATTGTTCTATCTATAAACATTTTTTAACATATCTTTTTAGATCTGATTCAGAAAAAATGGAAGGCAAAGCTAAGCGATATGAGAAGCTCTCATTTTTAGGTGAAGGCCAGTTTGCAACTGTCTATAAGGCTAGAGATTTAGTAAATGGGGAAATAGTGGCAATTAAAAAGATTAAAGTTGGAAGCAAAGCTGAAGCAAAAGATGGAGTTAACAGAACTGCAATACGAGAAATAAAATTCCTACGAGATTTGAAACATCCCAATGTGATTGGTTTACTTAACATCATTGGTAGTAAATCAAATATTTCATTAGTGTTTGACTTTATGGACACTGACTTGGAAATAGTAATAAAGGATTCTATGATAATTCTTACTCCAAGCCATATCAAAGCTTATATGATCATGACACTTCAAGGTCTTGAATATTTACATTCAAATTGGATTTTACACAGAGATCTAAAACCAAATAATCTATTAATTAATAGTGAAGGTGTTCTAAAATTAGGTGATTTCGGTTTGGCCAAAAATTATGGATCTCCTAATAAAATATATTCTCATCAGGTTGTAACACGTTGGTACAGAGCTCCTGAGTTAATATTTGGGGCCCGTATTTACTCAACTGGGCCAGATATTTGGGCAGTTGGTTGTATTCTCGCTGAACTTCTTTTGAGAGTTCCCTTTCTACCTGGAGAAACTGATCTTGATCAATTGAGCCAAATTTTCAAAGTAATGGGCTCTCCGAATGAAGAAGATTGGCCTCATGTCTCGTCACTGCCGCATTTTGTTGAATTCAAACCTAGCCCGCCAATTCCTTTTCGAGATATATTTACTGCTGCTAGTGATGATTTAATAGTCGTTCTTTCTAAGATGCTGGCTTTAAATCCATTGAAGCGATGTACCTGTTCAGAAGCACTCAAAATGCCATACTTTAGCAATCCTCCAGCCCCAACGCCATCTCCACAACTACCCATGCCAACTGGAAATACTGTCACAACGGAAGAAATTGTAGGGGACGTTCAAAAACGAAAATTTCAAGATAGTGACATAGGTGGCACAGCTAAAAGAATCTTATTTGATGAGGATCTTACATGAATTATAAAAAATTCTATATGTAATTTTTCATTCTTTTTTTTTAAAAAAATTAGTTGCCACTATTAAAGAAGTTAATAAATGATGTTATTTAATGAAATGTTTATTTCATTTTTTATGTGTTTAATTTTTAATGGTATTTGTCTTTTAAAATGCACTCCAAAAAAACTGTAATTGTAGTTATATTCCTCTAAAATGATAAACTTAAATTAAATATTAATTAGTGCAATATTATATACTCTAGCTTCAACAAGCTGACAAAAAGTTATGGTTAAGTCACTAGAAAGATTTTAAATAATTGCTTTTAAGTTTTAATATCCTACATACACATCATAAAACTTATTAACCAAAAGATAATTTCATTGCCTTTTAACTGTCACAAATTTAAATAAATCATGAAAACACTTCAATGAGTTTTTATGCAATAAAATCCAAAATAATAAACTCTGCTAGAGTTGTGTATTAAGTGTTTAAAGCATTTTGCAAAATTTTTTATTTTAGTACCTAGTAATTTTATTACTAATTTCGTGTTTTTGATATTAAGAATTTTTTTAATTTTCTGAAATATTTAAGAAAATAATTTTTAATTTTTTTGCATGAGACATTGGTTTTATCATGTATATAAATTAATTTGTTTAAAAAGTGTGGTGACAATCAACTTTACACATTGATTAAAAAAAAAAGAAGAATATAGCATTTAATTCAGCCTATGTCCCTAGATCTATGACAACTTCTGGGGGGTGCTGTATCAAATTATCTGGCACAGCGGTTCCCAATTTTTTACGGTTGTGAGCCAATAAAAGACTACTCTCCTTTGAAAATATTAAAAACAAGAAATTAAGTTTTATCATTGATAATTTAAAAATAGATTTAATGTTCCACAGTTGAATTTGCAGCCCCAGAACTAAATGTGGTCTATTTATGGAATGCATAAATTAAAAATAAGCCAAATTATGTTTTTCCTTGAAATAAAAACTGTAAAGATTATAAAGTTGAAAATAGCTATTATAAAAACGTATTTTAAATGAATTTGATTCTTTTAATTTTGATTTGAAAAGTGCATTAGGGTATTTTTTTTTTTAAGTTTATGTAAAAAAAAACACCCTAATTAATTTTTGATCTAATGATCAGATCTTCACGTTCTAAAACTCAATTTTAATTTCTCAAAGGGGTGACCTCAAATATGCTAATTAATCAAAGCAGACGATATTTTAAGTTACAATAACAGATCTTTGAATAAACATTTTTTTCTCTCGACGGATTCGGATTTCTGAGCCCCAAAATATAGAAAGTTAGTCGCAATCTAGGAAATATAGTCCAAATAGTTTGGATCCCTTAATATTAATTATACTTTTTGCGTTTGCTCTATATGTCGAGAACTTATTAAGAGGACGCCATACCAAAATCTGTATCCTTCATTACTAATTGAAAAGAAAGAAAAAGTATTCAGGCAAACCTATAGTAAGTCATGAAGTTTCAATTGTTGGAAGAAAAAAAATACGTCAAAATATTAAAATACAAAAAAATTTTATTAGAAGAGAACTAAGTTAATCATAATTTATTTTCATAAAACAATCTCATAATTTATTTTCATTTGTTTATTTTAAAATTTTCTTTTCAGTATTTCAAAAAACTGGACGGCTTACTTTAGGTTTGTCTGAACTCACTTTTTCTACATTTTAAATTAGTAATGAAGAAGAAAGAGAATTTGCAATTTTTTACACACAATAATGAAATTCATTTATTCAAAGATAATTCCCTGCAAAAACCACTTTTTTGAATGTAAATATTTATTATTTTATTTAATAGCATTCGAAAAAATAATGAATTGTAAGGTATATAAATTTTGCATCATTTTAAAGAATATAATTTTACAATGCAAAATCGGTTGATTAGTTCCTGAGAAATCAAATTTTAAATATCTGACTTGAAAAATTCAGATATTCAAAATTCGATTTCCCAGGAATTATTCGACCGATTCGCTCAAATTTTGCTATTAAAAATTGAAATCTTTAAAATGATGCAAAAAATTGTATACTTCGCAATACAAAATTTTTTCGACCATTATTAAATAAAATAATAAGGGGTCCGTTTTTTTTTTCTTTGGCGTACTGTATACATATAATGTATTTAATATATTGTTATTAGAAAAGATCTGCTTTCTTTTAAAACAAAAAGTTATTTTTTTCAATGCCATATAACTTTCAACAATCGCATTAAGGTAATAAAAATATTAAATGAATAAGATTATTGGTTGCATCTAAATATATTACAGGTATAATAAAAAAAAATTTAAAGAAATGGTTAAAAAAAAATATCCAAACTCTCGGAACCCCTGTAACTCTTCCATGGAACCCTAGGATTTTACGTAACACCATTTGGGAACCCTTTTTTTTTTTTCAATGGTGCATTTTAAAAAAATATGTATTTAAATCTAATAACTACTTTGGCAATAATCATTTTCATAATGATTGAGAAATCTATTAAATATGGGACAGTGTGATTAAGTTTTCATTCAAAGATCCCCAGACCAGTTTTTATTTAAGCTTAAAAAACATTTGTAGTAGTATATGCAATTTTACTTAAGTACTATATGTAACTTAGAAGAAAATAAACTCATAAATCCGATAAAACAAATTTTTTAAAAATAAATTCTACTAATTAAAATTATTAATATTTTATTATTTTATAAAAATTTTATTTTTTGATTCTTAGCAAATTTTGTATTTCTTCATATTTTGGTTATAAAACAAATTATGTTATTTTTAATTGTACGTTTATTTTTTCACCTTCATCTCCCCCTCAAAAAATAATTTTTTCTTTCTTTTACTAAGAATAATAATAATTGATTTAAAAAAAAAAACTACGAATGTTAACAAGAGTAATAATATTTTTTTAAGAGAAATAAAAATAATAATATATCTTCTCTATTTAACAAAGTATACATAAATATTCTAATGAAATGTTCATTTAAATTTCTGAAATATTTACGGGCCAAGCACTAAAATGTATTTTGGGGTACAAGGTTAAAAATTCATTCTTGAAATTTATCAGATTCTATTGAGTTTGGTTAAAGCAAAATAGAAGTTTTTTTTTTTTTTCAGAGTAAAACAAAAAAGAAGAGCATGAGAATTTATAAATATTTAATTTGAATAATTTCAAAATTACTTCTTGTTTTAATCTGTTTTGGTTTCACAGGGTTACATAATAATTGAATTAGATAAATGTGATAAGAACTGATATCTTTATCACCTTATCTAAAAAAGGGACTTTTCCTGAAATTAATATTGACAACATTATGTCTTTGAGTAATTTCTAGAAATAGCTAATGAAATTACATGACCTAGGTAAATGTTAACAATTCTTGTTGCAAAAAAAATTTTTTTTTTTGTTTTGATCTATTATTTAGAAAAATATGAGTGAACACTTTAAGTTTCTCGAATCTTTCGAAATCCAGACTGACTTTTACAACTTTTATAATGCATTAGCGCCTCTTGTGTTCAACTTTGATTTAGAAAACAAAGAATTTTTAAATCAAGTGAAATCTACAAGTTTCCTTACTTTCAATGAAAATGAAGAAAAAATTGTGAAATCAGACATCAAGTTTGATGATGAAGCAATTCGCTGTGCCTACTTACTTAAATACTCTGTTATAAATTCTTTTTCTACTTACGAACATTTTCTAAATGTTTATAACTGTGATTCTAATTTATTCAATCAATTGAAAAAAATGAATACTTTACGAATATGCTGTTTTGGTGGGGGTGCAGGAACAGAGTTACTGGCTGTTACCAAAGTTATTTCTGACTTTTTAAGAAGTAACAGTAACGAGGAGAACAAGTATTCTATCAAATTATATTTTACTGTTATTGATGTTTGTAATGAGTGGGAAAGATGGATTTTTTTATTAGTAAAGAAGCTAAAAAAATTTTATAAAGATATAGTTGATGTGCGAATGAGATTTGTTCAAGCAGATGTAACTAAGAAGTGGACTGAAGATGTTTTAAAAGCTGTACAAAAAGCTGATATTCTGACTATGGTGAAATTTCTTTCGGCTCTTAACCTGAATGAAGTTGATTATGAGAAAAAGGAAGATGTAAGGCTGTTAAAGGTTTGTAGAAATTTTAAAGATTTTAATGCAATAAATTTTTTAAGATAGATTCGTTACTTGATTTATACAAATAGCTTAAATTATCAAAGAGAGCCGTTGTGGCTCAAGGAATAGAGCTTTCGCCTCCCAACGATTCGTTGATTTGATTCTGCTCCCGTTTCGCATCGTGCTGACGTAAAATATCCTTAGTGGTAGTCGGATCATGGGTAATAATCCTCTTGCCTTCAGACTAACCATGGGAGGTTTTCATGGTATAGTTCTCCATGTAACGCCTCTTAAATGTCAGTCAGTTCCATCAAAACATTCTCTAGGAGTGCAAAATTTCCCAAAATACTTGATCCTCGAGTTACTTTGTTTTTTTAAATTGGATTCAAAATTGCAAGGCTACGGAGTTGAACATTATTAGCCATAAACTCAAAATCGGGTCGGCTGTTCAACTCCGGTAATAAAGTTTTCATATAGAGTAACTCAAATATTAAAAAAGATAATCTAATAAAGTTATATAATTTTATTCTTCAAATGTTAAATAATTTCTTCTTTTAAATCCCTTAGCATCTAGATTTTGAATAAATCTTCCACTAGTTATAATTGGTACAACATTTTTGGATACGCTAATAAGCATTAATTCTGAAGCTTTCACTATTGGTAAATTTCCAATTTAATTGAAAAGGCCACAAGGCAATTGAAAAGGTAAAATGGATAGAATTTTTTTAAAATAAATAATACCTACTATAATTAAGAATGTTGTGCACTCATCTACCTCACTGCCAATGACTCCTTGTAAAAATTAATTAGATCTTGTAATATTGTATTGGTATGATTGTGTAGCTCTTTATCCTTTCCAAAGAATTTTTTCTAATTTTTGAAAAATATGAGTTGTTTTAATAATTTATTGACATACTTTTTTTGAAAGTGTCAAATTTCACCTATTTTTTTCACACTTTCATTTTTAACACTTTTTGAGAGACACTTTCATATAATGAAAATATTATTAATCATTATTTATGAAAAAATAGTATTTTAAAGAAATTGGTTATAAGGGAACATAAAATATAGTTGCCTAAAACATAAGTCCTAAAATGTTTGTCTCAAAATTAGTTACAGGAAATGAAAAAATCTATTCTGTCATGTTTTATAATTTTGCTGAATGCTTTAATTACATTCTAAAAAGCTTAAAAATATATTTAGTAAAAATTTCAGTTTTTTCATTACTAAATACCACTGTTAATAAATTGGTGAAATGTTAGTTACCCTAGACTTTTTTTAAACTATACAATTAGAAATTATGGAGATATTGCACCAGCTACCTTTACCAATGCGATAAAAGGTTTTTCTTCTTTTTTCTAAACCTGCAAAAAAAAAAAAAAAAATAGAGAATTGCTGGGAGGTAGTTATACCCTTCAAGTTGATCCTGTGTTTACTTTTTTTTCTAGTTTCAAGCATGCTATTGCATGTTAATGACCAAAATTATACTGACTTTTTTAAGGCAGGTGGAGATATGAAAATCATTAAAAATTTATAAATGGCATTATTTGTTTACCAATAAAGACTTAAAAAAGATGCCATTTAAAACGTTCTATGTTTGGTTGATTAAGCAAAACTTTATAGTGGAAAGTCCTTTTACCATATCTGATGTATTATCATAATTAGTTGTATAAAATATTAGAAAAAGTATAAAAGATCTGTATTTAAATATTTTTAAAAACTATATAATCTCATACTACAATTATTTTCCCAATTTGAAAACAACTTATATTGCAGGTTAAATTTTTTAATATTTTTTACCAAGTATATATGTATTTTACTAAGTTCTATATCCGGATGTCTGTTTACTGAAAGAGTCTCTTTTTCTGGACACTTTTTAATAATCGAAATAAACAAAACTTTTCATTATTTTTATACACATTTGCCACTAGTTAAAAAAAATAGTATGTATGGATAAGAATCTTCCGCTTTTCCACTTCATGATTTTTGTTCGATTCTAATCAGATTTCTGCTGCAATTTGCAAAGAAATCAGGATATCGCTGAAATGAAATTCAACATTTCATTACACGAAGAAAAGAAAAAAAAAGTGTAACTTTTTTTCGCACATCTTGCATAAAAAGATTACTACCGCCACGAATCACACGCTCAATTTCAGAGTATGCAAAAATATCACATTCTGAAAAAATTGCGTATTTTAGATGAAATTGTCACGACTAAAGCAGATCAAATTAAGTAAGTTTAAGTTATTATTCAAAAATGCGATTCAGATTTCAAGGATCTATAATAGAATATAGATAATATTATAATAGAAATGAAATCAAAATTTTAAAAACTATATGGAAATCTCAAACAGTTGAAAATGCGAATGAAATCATAGCATAATAAAACATTGACATTTTAAAAACCAAGTGAAATTCAGTTTTAATAACTACAAAAAAAATATATATATAATCGGCGAAACCACGAAGATTAACTGCAGATATATCAAGATTTTAAAAAACATGTGGAAATATATAATAAAAGCTGCAAAAGTAGTGCATTCAAGTGAATTAATTCTTAGTTGATTGAAATTGATGTTAATAATCGTCTTTTTTATTAAATGAAAATGTTTGTTTCTCTTAGAGACCTATTATCCAGAAAAATCTATTTTCCGAACTAGCTTAAATCCTGGAAAAGGGATCATTTAGTATATAAATGTATTAATTATATTACTTACTTAATATATGTTATTTTTAAAAAAAACATAAAATTAAAAAAAAATATTTGCAGATGCAATTAGAAATCATTTATCAAGTAATACTTCGGATTAGCTTTTAATTGTTTACTGAAATTCATTTTGTTTGTTTCAAAAGTTACATGTAATTTTTTTTTTTAAACATATGAGTGTACAGCATTATGTGCCTAAAATATAAAAATTTATTATGTATTCAGAATTATTTAGTTTTCAGATTAGATTTGTGGCACCATTCATAAATGATGCTAAACTTTTCAATATTTTTTACTACTTTATCACAAATGCCACATTTCCATCATATCCTCTCTTTTCCAAAGTCACGCATGCTATATCACATAATTAAATGCTAGCAGTACAGAAAAACGAAGAAAAAAAACATGAAATAGAACAGATTTCATAATTTATTTTTAAAGTTTAACTATGCGTTTTAATATTTGGAAGCATTTGGAAGATATGTACCTATTTTGATTAAGAAACTATAAATACAAGTAATATAAAAATATCTTATTTTCTGACTTAATTTTTTTTTATTTAATCAGAATGAATTATATGACACTTCTTGTGACCCCCTCTTACCCCTTGTCACAATTTCATGAATCCTCTTCACAAGTGATATGGACCCTTGTGGATGGACCCTTTGGAGATATAAATCTATCTTGCCGGTCGCAATAAGTTCATAATTTAGTATACTTCGATCTGTAAATGTCTAACGCTGCATTACTTATCAATTTCCGTTTTTAGTGGATTTAATTTGAAGCTCCCTAAAGGACAAGGACAGCCCTGTATATATGAAAACTATTAATAAGTAAATTTTTACATGTTATATACAAGTTTTGGTTTCTGATATGGCTTTTATTTATTTTAGTCACAATGTGATAAAATACTTGTATTTTGCTTTTTCAGAATGTTGCTAACAGGATGAAACTGAATTCCTGGATTTTTTTTCTGGATTTTGCAGGAGGAGGATTTTATAAAACGATAAAAGATGAAATGAAAAAATACCAATATTTTCAACAGTGCCAATCATTTCTTCATCAAAAGCACTCAGTTAACAAAAATAATTTGAAACATTCAAGAAGACCATTTTATACTTTTATGTATCTCATAATGTCTAGAAAAAGTTCTACACAAATTTCCAGTGGCACTTGGCAAAAATGTGTACCAAAATTAAAAGAAAAGATAAAAAAGCCAAATAATGTTAAGAAAGTTCCAAGAAACCAGAAACTATCATCAGCGTCTAGCATTTTAGAAGAACAAATTGATGGATTGTTGTTGAAAGAGGTATTGAAGGTTACGGAGGAAGAATTGGATGATTGGTATGAGATTCCTGCAGATCAGGAAGATCCTGACAGGGTCAGAGAAATAGAAATAAAAAATGAAACTAAAATGGAGATTCTGAAAAAGTCAGGAATATACATAGTGAAGATAAATAAAGCTAAAAAAAGTTGTTAATAATATATAAGAATTAGAGAAATAATTCAATGCAAAATTTTGTTATTGCTGAGTTGGTTTCTAATGTAATTAATAATAATATACATGGATAAAGCAGATATATAACATTAAAAAATACGCCTGGTGGCCAAGTGGTAGCTTTTCGTGCTCCCGTGCCACAGGTCCTGGGTTCGATCCTCGTGCCGGGCAAGGTTGGCTCAGCCTTTCATCACTTCAGTGGGTCAGTCAATAAATGAGTACCAAGCATGCTTGGGAACTAAACACAGGGGGTTCCACGTTCGACTGACCACCTGACCGGAACATCTGCTCCTGCACCACGGAGCCTCAAGGTCATGAAAACTGAGATGGGCACAGTAGACCTTGGCTCTCTATGGATTGTCGCGATTGATTTAGTTTGTTTAGTTTTATAACAATAAAAAATTTAAGTATTTAAAGAAAATGTGAATCACATTGCCATTCTACTCAAATCTAAAAAATATTTTCCTGGACTGCCTACTAGTTCAGTTTTGAGAAAACATGGATAGAAAAAGGGATAAATAAGTAGGAAAATTTTATTCTTGCAGTTATGAATATTGAATGTAAAAATAACAATATAAGAGATAAAGTATTTTCCCCCCATTTATGGAACTTTCTTGAGTTTTCCCTATTTGTTTAAGACCCTTTTCCTTGCCAGTCGATATTTCTAGTTATGTTGTGTGATATTGCATTTTTTTTTTTTTTATATATAAATTGGTTGAAAACATGTTAAATGTACTAAGTCAGGCTGCACATAGCATTTCGCCACCTCCCCAAATGCTATAAAATTGTAAATCTGGTGAATAAAGTTGTGCTTTGTCGAAAGTATTGGTAAATTACTTTTTCCACCAGAAAGAAAAATATATATTTCACTTGACCCTAAAAATTACGTCAAAATGAATTTTTCTACACAAATCAGTATTTTTTATTATTTGACGACAGTAATTTTTTATAGATGCACCGGATAACCAATTATAATTAGGTTCACATAATATAAGCCTGAAACAAGCTACCGTAAAATAGCTTTCTATGGGAAAAAAATTTATCATAAAAAGTTGTGAAAGTTTGTATTTGGCAAAAACTCCTGAAAATTGGCAAATACTTTTGATATTTGGCTAATAATTTGAAATCCTTAGTGTGCGACAAGCCCTGCTAGTGATATTTAAACCATGCTTCTTTACTAATTAACACCAAAAGTAGTAGCCAGGAATTGCTACAATCTACCTTTTTTTAATACTTCTTTTTAAAAGTAGTGCACAACAAACTACCATAAAAAGGAGCAACTACAGTAGTTTTGCTGCTTGTGGTGCACAAGTTTTTGACCACTGGGTAATATCAAATATTATAATGAACATAGCAAAAAACATAAAATTGAATTTTACAAAATTCTAGTAGTAAATCATAACACAGTTTCATTTGTCATGTTTGAAAGTTTATTTACAAAGTGTAACTTTTTAAGCAATTATAAAATAAGACACCGAATTCTGATATTTAGAAATATCAATGTTTACATCGTATGGAAAATATAAGTACATACTCTTCTTTAAATTGTTTGTTCTTTTAATATCCTTCATTCGTCAAGAAACAATCTAAAATTGAAAATAAAATAAGAAAAAGTAATTTAAATTTAGATAGCACATACAAAGTAAGTTTACCTTAAAAACTGTAAAAAAGTTAGCTAAAAAACTTAAAACATACCTATGGTCTTCAGCACTTTATATCTTCTTTCATAAGTAATCTAGCTACCATTAATTGGATGACTACCACTTTGTGAAAGCTCATATTCTGATTCACTAAAAGAAAAAACAATTAAAAAAAAAGAAAATGCATACATTTATAACAGTTTTTGTTAACATAATGGAAAATTAGTAAAATGATATTTCTATACATTAAAGAAAATATTATCTTTTATTTTTCACTTTTCATGAAAACATTGTTTTCAGCTCTTAAAAATTTTTTTCTCAAGATTTTTTTTTTATAGTTTTTTTCCTTTTCCATTTTTTTATTAATTTAATTCCTAATTATATTCTTTAATATCAAATAAGGCTTTTCTTACCTTTTTCTTTAATTCATAAAGAATTAAAAGTTAAATTCTTTTCAATCTCCTTAAACTTATAAATTTTTACAAGCAAAAAAAAATTTTTTTTTAAAAATGTAAGAACTTGATAACAATATTATTTTAAAAAAGACTAAGTAATTTTGCAAAACTAATACATCATAGTTAAGCTTTAATAGAGATATTTTTTACGTTTTTTAACACAATATCAAACTTAGCATAGTTCCATTACACATAAAGGGTATTCCCAAATTCATGCAAAATCAATATCTCTCGTATTTATAGAATAAAAAGTTGTCAAAGAAAATATTAAGTTAGTTTGGCAACTAACAGTACGGTTTATTAACCCCTTGACATACGAAGACGTCTGGGAGACGTCATCTGTTTCTTATGCCAAAACAATAATTGAGAGGTCTTCAAGACAGAGATGCCAACTTGCTCCGAACAACAAATAAATATTTTAAAGTGGTAGTTGATCAATTTTGATTCATGGTTTAATAAATTTAGTAGATTTTTATCCACCACCATTTCTAAATAATTCATAGGCTTATACAGGATGCGTAGCCAAATTGTTCAACAAAAAATATTTTTAAGCACTTAAAAAAAATATCATAATCAGGCAAGGTTGGAAAGTTTTTGACAATTGACAATTTTATCCGTCGTATCAAAAAAAAAAAAAAAAAAATTTTGGCAATGNCAAAAAGTAAAAAAAAAAAACATTTTGGCATTGTTTTTATAATTGTCAAAAATCTTGAAATTTTGAATCATGTGAAACGAATGGCGTTTTCCTACTCCACGGACTGACAATACGTCGAAAAAGATTGGGGTTGAATTAATTGTGAAAACGCTGAACAGAACAATGTAAACTGCGTCTTATTGCATAATTCGAAGCTAAAATCAACATGGTAAAGGAAAAATCTCATTTTGAAGAAGAAAAAATCAAGCACTTTTTAAAAACACCCACTGAAAAAAGCACCTTTAAGGGCTTTTAAAAACCGAAAATAAGAACCTTTAAAGCACTTTTTAAAAACGCTATATACCCTGTTATATAATTCACCACTTTATAGAAGTTCTGTCATGTTATACCTTTTAAAAAGCAAGCAAAAATAGTCAAATATTTGCAAAATTTAGTTTGTAGCCATTTACCGTTTCTTAAAAATTATTTTGGCATGTATGGAGCAGTTGGCATCTCTGTCAACATTTTGTTGCAGGTTGTTGTTTACAGTGCCATCAAAGATCATTTCTATATCAAGAAATGATATATCACGGGGTTAAAAACAAAAGGCAAGGCAAAAGAATAATGTATTTTCCTTGTTGAGTCATTCCCTGGTCATATAATTTCCAGTTTTGTTAATCAGTACCTCTCACACACACTCGGTTCATGAAATTTAAATTTGAAAAATTTAATTCAGGGGATCAAAGAGCTGAACACCCTACAATTTTAGCAATTAAAGAAAAAAAGGAACTTGAATGTTTGTTGGCTTAAGCCAGAATTAGAAATCATGACAGACAAGAGCTTTTGCATCTTGTTGGACAATATGTCAAAGAAAATTTTATTTTTTTATATCTTTAAGGATGTAAGACCAAGAGAGGATTGGTTTCTCGAGTAGATGATGAGACATCCTCATTTACTCACGAAAAAAGTAGAGTGCCTTCTGCCACGACAACAATCTAACACAATTTCAGAAATTGCATACGGTTTTTACGAAAAATTAGACAGAATGTATAAGGTAAGAAAACTGATGGTCAGATAAAAGCTGCTTAGTATTCAATATAGATGAATTAGGATTCAATCACAACTTTTCGTCAAAAACACAGGGGTGTTTGTGGGACCCCAAAAAATCCCCTGAAACTTTTACGAACTTACTATCGACATTTTGGAGTTTCGAGAAGGGGGGGGGGAGAAAGGAAAAATTACAATTATGAAGTATTGAATGACCTAATTATAAAAGTTCAATGAATTACTTTTTTTGCAAAATTAATAACCATACATTTTCAAACATACAAACAACTACATTTTATGTAAATATTTTAAATTACCTGAATTAATTCTTTAAAAAAAAATTCAGTAAGAGATCTTTGTGAATTGGATCAGTCATTGGATTTTTTGAGCCATATTTTTCACATGAGGTTTCTTTAGAAGCCATTAAATCATATTTAATAGTCTGCACTGCATCTAGGGAATCAATCCTTCGATACCCGGAATTTCCGGGTATGGAAGTTCAAAATCCCCGGAATTCCGGGGTTTCCCCGGAGCACAACCACCCCTGAAAACATGAATCCGACCAAAAAAATACATATTTTGTCAGAGAAAGTATGTTATGTCTGATTTTTTAACGAACTAAAAATATTGTCTTTTTTAATTTAACATATTTAAGGTCAGGCCTTCAATTTAATTTAACATATTTAAGATCAGGCCTTAAAATCATTAAGATTGAGTCCTAGAACGTGAAAATCTGATGGTTAAAATCATAAGTTATTTGGGGTGCTTTTTTACATAACTGTACCGTTGATATGAACCCTAAAATATATGTTAACTTGTGTACTAATAAAGCATTTGGCTTACGATGTTGTATTTTTTTTATCACCAAATGAAAACTTAGGTAGTTTTTTAGGACCACTTAATTTTCATTATTCTTATAAATCTTAATGTTATGTTTACATAACATTTCTTTAAAAACTGTTTAGTTTGAAGAAAAAAGGCATTTGTAATAATATTTTTCATTGAAATGTTTACAGAGATTCCCTCTAGTGAATAATTACCTTAAATCTGAATCCTCATCTTCACTTAAAGAATCAAATGGTGAAAGACAAGATGTAAGGGCAGAAGCAGTAGGTTGAGAATTTAGAGATGGCTCAAGATCTTCTAAGAATTTAACTAAGCCATCATCAGTTATTTCAGGTTGGACATATTCAAAAAGTAATTGCACACTTAAATCTCTCCCATCAGCTACATTTTCTTCATCTTTAACCACCTTAAAAAATATATTAAAAATTCAAAGAATTATAATATACACATGTAACAAGGGTAAAAGATATGGTTCCAATATACTATTTAAAATATAACAGATTTTTAACAGATGCTACTCAGTATTGAAATGGAATGATTTTTTTTTTTAATATGGTTCAATATGGATTAAGTTAAATTGGTGCTATTTACATGTATAAAAGAAAAAATAGGGGGGGGGGAATTAAAGTCAAAAATAAATTATTAAAAAATTAATTGAAAATAGAAAGGGAAAAAAATATATCTCATACACATATATATGAGAAAAAATACAAAAAAAATGAAATGAAAAAAATCTAAAACAAAAATAAATTATTAAAAATTTTAAAAAAATTTATTAAAATAAAAACAAAAAGATATCTTGTCATGAGCTCACTCAATTATATCGCAAAAAGTATTTTCTAATATTTTATAAAAATCTGAAGCATAAATAGAAGGTAGTGGGATAGATTATAAAGGCTTGTTCACACTCAAGTTGAGCCACATTTGCTTTGTCTGTTACCTTGGATTGGCTAGATCCTGTATAACAACAGATTATACAAGATAATTCAAAGATTGAAATGATAGTAAAAGGTCCAAATTCAAATACAACATTTGAATTTAATTTTAACACTAATTTTGCTAATAAAACATCCATTTATTATTTCTTTTGCCTTAAATCTGAATTTATAAGAAAATCACCACTCACAGTCCTATTTTATTTAAGTACACAATGTTTGTTTTTTTTAAAAAAATGAAAATAATAGCATTTCTAAATTGAACATTTTTAAAATTTTCAAGATTTCAGAATTATTTTTAATACTATCGATTTGAAATGCTAGCTGAAACCATAAAATTGCAAGTATTTCTTTTGCAAAGAATTCTGAAGAAGGAAAAAAAAAAATTTTTTTTTTGAAGAATTCTGCAGGAAAGAAACCCAAACTTTGTTGCTTACCTAACAAAAAAACTTTCTCGGCAAAAACTCTAATGTTCTGTGACAATGTCACCATGTTTTCTTCCGTATTTTTATTAGTGTAATTTCACTAATTTAGTGTATAACTAATTTAGCATAATTTTATTGTTAGATCTGTTCTTTTTTTCTTTTTGTGCAGACAAAATTATCGAATTTTATTTTTCTGTAAAATACTTGCTTCTCTCCACAGGTAATATAAAATGAGATTTTACATTTTATTATATTTAAAACAAACTTAGTTTTTAAATATATTAAAAAGTTTCTTCAAAAATTTTATATCTAAAAATATGTAATTGGGTCTATGCTTCTACCCCAATTTTTTTTTCAAAAATTAAGTAATAAATTTTATTTATTGAATTATTTACACATAAATATTTCACCAGAAAGTCACTTTATATTAGTATATTATATTAATTCTTTAACAAACTACTTTCATGATGTTAAAAGTTTTGCTCGAGAAGACGAATTGATTATAGGTCATTAATTTTACAGTAAATTAACAGAACAATTTTATTTTTAAAAATTTAATGTATTTAATATGAAAATCAGGCAATTCTAACACATAACATAACTTACAGTTTCTAATAAAGAAGAACCAGCACATGAGTCTAAAGCATTTATTGCTTCCTTAATATAACATATGGATTCCTTTACAATTCTGTCTACATCATTAGTGTATTGTTCAGTCATATATTTAGCTCTAAATGTTAAGTCAACAGCAAGTTTAAGAATTAGCCTGCGGCACTGAGCATGACTTTCTTCCACTTTGTCCAATATTTTAGAATTCTAGAAAATAAAAAGATAAATCTAGCCATAAAATTAGTAAAGTAAACACAACATTAATAATATTATTATACTGAAGAAGGCAAACATATTTTAAACTAAAATTATACCAAAATTATAGATTTTTCATATGCTAAAGGATATTCATACACTTTCTTAAACATTAAAACCAACAAGCTAAAATATTATGAAGCTTAGCATTTTTTTTAAAGAATTTTTTTTTGCTTTTTAAATACTTTACAAGTAATTTGAATCAAATTTTCAATATGCAGGGAAAACAAGATTTATCTTATGAACTTAGACACCAAAGAACACATAAATAAATAAGATAAATGTTTTATGATTCTTGCCTTCACAGAATTGAGACAAGAAAATTGCAGGCTTTTCTCAAAATCATTGAATAGCATGTACAACTTAAAAGGTCTCACTTTTTCTGCTAGTCAAAATATATTTCCTCTTTGCCCTAAATGCCAACAAAACCAGGCATCACCTGAGCACATCTTGAACTGTTTAGGGCTGGACTGGAACGACATTCATTCCTCTACCCTTTTAGTTTCGGACTTCCTAAATGTCAACGGATTTATTGATCTGGTCTGACGGAATCAGACCAGATGGGACTTAGCAACAACAACACAACTTAAAAGTGTGCAAAATGCATTTGTACAATGACTGAAACACTTGATATTTAAGAAAGTAGTTTGAAAACTAAAGGTCAAGTACTGATCCAACTTAGAAGCTCATCAGCTAATAAAATTTGGAGCTTTGAAAAGAAATTATAAGCTGAAGTTGAATACTATTCATAATAAATAATTATAAGCTTTAAGGGAGAAATTATTTCTTTTTCTATTATACAGCAGAAAAAACAAACAATTTCTAGATTCTTTTAAAACTTTAAACATACATTTACTAAAAATAAATAAATGTACTACAATAAGAAATTAATTTAATAATTTTTTTTAATTCACATTTTTAAATTATACAACCACTTACTTCAATGTTATAGTTCTTTTCCACTGTTTCTTTGTAAGATGAAGACCAACGAGGAAAATGTTGGTTAAGCTTTTGGAGAATTTTGGGAGATTCAACATTTTTTACAATCAAACTGAGTAAATCCTATAATTTTAAAAACAAGTTTTTACATTTTGTTACATACATTCGTAAAAACACAACAACAAATATATATATATATATANATAAACATAACAACACATATATATATATATATATATATATATATATATAAATTAATTTTTAGCAGTGCATAATTAAAATGTGAAACTCAATTTATATAAAAGCAATAGAGGACTTTTTTGCACGTAAAAGAAATTTTATTTAATTGAAATATTAAATAATAAGTACTACTAAGAATTATACAGTAATAATCTAGTTTCTTAAATAAAACATTTGAATGCAACCAATCAATTTCTAGTTAGTATTTTGATTAGATTCTTAATTTTACAAATAAATCTATCTTACTTTTGTTACTCTATGGGAAACAAACAAAAGTAGATAAACAAAAACTAGAAGCCTTTCGAAAAAAAAAATAGATGAGATTATCAAAGAGAGATGAAGTTGACTTGGCCATGTTCTTAGAATGCCCAAGAAACAAATAACATCTAATGCACATGAATGGGCTCCCAATGGAAAAAGAGCAAGAGGGAGACTTATTTGTCAGTACATGATCTTGGTTGAGCTCAGAAGAATTGGTTGGTAAGAAACAAGGTTTATTGCCAAGTACAGAAGGCAGTGCAGAGATGTGTTTGAGATCAGAAAACAATTCAAAAATGGAAGTTTAATATTATATGAAAAAGAAGTGTTTCTCTCACTCAGAATGCAAATAATTTCAGTGACCTAAATTATGTTTAACTTGAGCAGTGGGAACAAAAAAATCTAATTTATCCACTTACAAAATTGTTCATTTAATGATGCACAGTTATAAAAATACAAAGTCGTTATATTTAAATATCAAAATTTATTTCTGTAAAAAATGTTTCTTGTTAACGTCCATGAAAATTTTATAAGAAAAATTACAGAGCTCAGAATCAATGTAAGCTATAACTTCAAGGATAATTTTTAGAATCAAATTGCATTTTATTATTGGCGATCGTAATGGGCATCAGGTGGCATAGACAAAACTCTCTACCTTTAGCAACACTCCACATGCTTTCACCATTATCGTTTGGAGAGTCATAGGAGAAGGAAGAATGTTAGTATCTGCCCTGATTTTCAAATAGACTAAAAAAATTTAAGTTAGGAAACTATATAGATCTAAAAACTACATGTAACATAGTTCTAAAAGAAAACATCATGGAAATTTAAAAAATATTTTTGAGAAGTAAATACGAAAAATATTAAGAAAGGGTAAAATATCATAGTACATTCCTATAAAACTGAGAAGATGTGGAGAGGAATAGGGGGAAGGTCAAGACATGCAACCGATCTTCTCTCCAGATTGTTATTCGAGTGTTGCGATGGTGAATATTCCATTGAATAAAATAAATAACATAGCTAACTGAATAAAATGATCCAAAGAAACTTTGAAAATTTTTTCCTTTTATCTACTAGATAATATAAATTATGTTATGTATCTGTTATGTATCTTGCTGCTTTTATTCTATTAGTGCAGCTAAAGAACAACTAAACACTACAAATTATTCTGTTTGAGTATCAGTTCCGATTCAATGAAGCCGATACTCTTTTCGTGTTATGTATTATTTGTGTCATACATATAATATTGCAAAATAGTTTCCTCATTCAGATCACATTTATTCATAAGACTAGTATAGGATTTACAGGACAAGTATAGGATTCAAACCCATTTAGGCAATTATGGGATGATAGAATTATTTATAGTAAAACTATAAAAATTGTCATTTAAATGTGAAAAAATTGTAATTCTCAAAATCTAATTAGAAGATTTAAATTCTTCAAAACTATTCAATGGCAGATATCAATTGCATTTCATTAAACAAAAAACTAATTTAAATTAAAAGGAAAAAAAAAGCTGATTTAAATTAAAAGAAAAGGAAAAAAAACTTGATTTCCACTTAAAAGTTATGTTCTCAAATTATGTTTAAAATTATGTTCTCAAATAATTAGAATATAGATATTATTATTAATAGGGCTTACACCAGTAATGAAAATTTAGTGGTCCAATAAGACCACCTAGGTATTCATTTAGTGGTCCAAAAACTTAATATAGAAGAAAAACTTGAGATAAAAAATAAAAAAAATCGCATTTTACATTTGCATAATTAATGTTATGGTACACATAAAAAATTAGTAATTGCCATCTATTACACCCTAACAGGGATGATTGTGAGCCCAAGTCAAAATTCCGAAAAATTTCCTTAGTTTTATTTTTCAAAAAAAAAAAAAAAAGAAAAGAAACAGTTTAAATTGAAAAATTAGAAAAACATTTAACAAGGTTTTTTTCCTTTTTCTCAATATTTCTTAGTTTACAATATTTCTTAGTTTCTTTAAATATATTTAAAATTTTAAACATACCTATACCATTTACACATATACCTATGATGACCTGGAGAAGTAATTAAAATTTACAAATATATCCTTCTTTCTTGAGTTTATGATTATAACAACTGATAAAAAATGAATATTAATCATGAATATAAGCTTATAAAGTATCCAAGCGCGCCGGCAGAATAATATAAAAGGGGTGTAACCCTCTAACAATCTACCCCCCCCNTATTCGTTATTTCCCCCCCCCCCGAAAAAAAAATTCTGTTATTGCATTTTGTTTTGTTATTACATATATTTTCAGCTGTTAATAATTTTCAAGATACATTTCTTCATCGTTAACAAGATATTTAAAAAAAAGAAAGTACGAATTTCTTGCAAATTTTGCCACGAGAAACTGTACTTATGGCGTTGCATATGGCTAGTGGCTTTGAAGCACAAATAACTACAAACAGTAGTTTCGTATAGTAACGTGCTTGTGCGCGCTTAACATTGGTATTTATTGTGTTGATGAAGTTTTACAGTTGTGAGAAGTCAATTTGTGTTATACACCTTTATTAAACGAAATAACTAATCGAAAATTTAATATTATTCATTTTTTATTAAATGAAATTTAAAAATATAGCTTAGATATCCGCCAAATTTGTGCATGCTCAGTGTGCATAAGAAAAGAGTCAAAGATGATTCAGAATTCATTGAAAAAGTTATAAACAGATTTGGACAGCAAACAAGACGATTACAATTCTTGTTTGATTAAACATTCTTTAATTGTTATGTATCAATAACTACTTAATAATTTGTTTTTGAATAAAAATAGTTCTCATAAAAAAAAAATTATAATTTTTTTTTTCTGTATATTTTTTTTGTTTAAAAAAAGCCAGGGGGGTGCAAGTGCACCCTCTTGCACCCCGCTACCGGCGCCCTTGAAAGTATCTCTCTGGCTATCCCTTTAAACAAATAAAATAAACGGTGTTTTTAAGTTCCACCTTTGAAAATTTGATCTCCGGAAACTTCCGGATCACTGTTAACGAAAAATCCGGAAATCCAGATTTTTTAACGGAGCACAATCAGCCCTGCCCTAAAACTAATTAGGTCAATTACGTCATAATGATTAAAGATAAATTAAAAGAAAAAAAAAAGCTAAAATTATATTAGTAAACAGATCTTCTTACAAATAGATTAAAATGCTTATACCAAATAAATAAATAAATGAAGAAAACAGAAAATGTAAGAACTAACAAAATATTAGGTACATCAAAAATTAATCATCTAAAAATTATAAAATTTAAATAAAGTCAATTGTAAAAGAGTAAAAAACAATGTTTTATTGATGAACAGTTATACTGTCAGAAATCACAAACACTGTACAAATCACAGTACATAATGTAAATTAGAAATATCAACATTTAAATTTAAAATATTTTGTACCAGACACTTAATTATTCCGTTTGAAAAATTTAACCTACAAGTAGAAAAATAAAATTAGTACAATAATTAAATTGAAATGCATGGCATTCCATGCAAAAAACTTCCTAACTATTTTGTTATTTCAAAACACTTTTGAAGAAAAAAAAATTTTGTTGCTTATGTGTCTGATTTTAGTTGATATTGGTTGTCAATGACGTGAACCCTAATTATTAAGCAATAAATTAAAAAAAAATCTTAATTACAATATATTCCAACAAATTTTGTCACCTGTTATACTAAACAGTGAAATTAAAATGCAATATTAAATAAGATGTATATAGAAAATTTGTAAAAGCACTTTGATTTATCTTACCAAAAGCTTGAGTTCAGACAGAAAAGTAAAGAACTTCTTCAGTGATATAAAATTATACTGACGATAAGTTGTTTCTAACAAGTCAAT
The DNA here is from genome assembly GCF_043381705.1 of Parasteatoda tepidariorum. Taxonomy (NCBI): domain Eukaryota; kingdom Metazoa; phylum Arthropoda; class Arachnida; order Araneae; family Theridiidae; genus Parasteatoda; species Parasteatoda tepidariorum. The sequence goes on along the minus strand of NC_092209.1, from coordinate 54,960,796 downwards.
GATGACAGAAAGAATATTGGAGAGCTCTTCAGGGATACTATCAATATTAGATAAAATATTCAAAGAATTCAGTTTCTTCAATAGATTGATAAATATAAAAACAGGTTTGACTTGTTTATCTTCTGAACTAGAACAACTTGAAATTACTTGAGAGGTAAAATCTTCATTATTTAAAATATCTAAAAAAAAACACCATAATTTTTTTAAATATTATAGAGTGAAATATAACATTTTTTAACCCATAAGTTTCAAAAATAAGTTATTATAATACATAAAAATATTTGTATACTATTTCAAGTTCATTAAAATTTAAAAAAAAAAAAAAAAAAGGTTTTAAAATTTTTTTTTTTTTCAAATAAAAATGTTTGCTGTATTTTTACATGCTTGGTTGTTATCCTACTTTTTTTAACCTATAGTAAATAGCTGTTTTAAAAACTATTACTAGAATTTAACAAAAAAACATATATATGTATATGGGGCCATGATAGCCTGGCTGGTAGGGCACTGGACCCATGCTCTAGAGGTCGTGGATTCGATCCCTGAGGACCAAAGACTCCCCGTGTAGTAAATGGTGACTGGTGCATATTAAATCTGTTGAGTCACAAAGTCCTCCATGTTCCAAAAAAAACAAATTATACTTCTGGGGTATTGATGAAGAAGTTTCCTTGTCCTCTGTATTGGTTCAAAATTACAAGGCTACGAAGTTGAACATCAGTAGTTGTAAACCCAAAAATTGGGTCCACTGTTCAACGGCGGATATAAAAAAAAATATATGAATTTAAAAAGCAAAGTATTCTTGCAACAGCCCATTGTTGGAGTCATGAAGATTAAGACTCCACAGTTATGTGACTAACCACATGATGGAGACAATATGGTCAGCATTGATCACCAGCTGTAAGCTTCTACTTATGCATTCTCATAAGATAGCACAGGGATTTCCAACTTACATGAGTCTGGGGCCACAATTAAAAACACCTGTCAAATGGTGGGCCGCAACTTTGTCCAAATTTCATACAGGACTTTTTTATGTTTGAAGGAACATTAAATATTATCCTGTCAGATTTTCCCAAGTCGTTCAAAACTAAAGTATTGAATTACAAATAATAATAAATATTTTCTTGAATAAATACTTTTTAGGATGCAAAATCTGAGAAATATATTTTTTTGCACCGTTGGTATGTTAAATTTCACAGAAACGAAGAACTTAGTTTTTCTTTTCAATGAAAGAAAAGTATTTTAAACCCATATAGATTTTTCACGAAAATTGTTCGCAAAAAATGACAATTTATATATATTTTAGTCCGCGGGCCACAAAAAAAGGCTTCGCTGGCCACCAGTTGGTAACCACTGAGATAGCATTTTCAAACTGTCTTTGAATATAACCCCAATAATAGAAGCCCTCCAGAACAGCAGTGTGTGCAGCATATTACAGCAAATTATTTTCCACCTCTGATTTTAAAAATATGGAAAAAATTGTCAGCTGAAAAAAAAAAATAAAAACGAATTACGAAAAATATAGAAATTTTCTCTTTTTTATTTATATGAATGAAACACACGTTAATTTTTATTTTCTGGTAATTGTTTTATTGGTCAGATTAATACTTGTGATGGTATGGTAATGAGATTCATTCGAAGAAACTTTAAATAGACACATATCAGAACACCTTTCTAATAAAAAAGTTCTATTTAACATATTCTCATTGGCAATTCAAACCTTTCTTTTCGATTTCATTATTAGCCTTAGAGTAAGCATCAATTCTTTTGCAATTTTAAGCAAAATATGATTGCATAAAATTCAAATTACATTTAGGGTGACCCGGGGTAATTCACGATCACTCTGTTTCTGGGGTAAATAATGATCACCTAGTGTGGGCCTACTGTTGAGAT
>NC_092209.1:54927258-54958270 GCF_043381705.1 Parasteatoda tepidariorum | reverse complement strand
TTTTAATGATTGAAAATGAAAATTTCAGTGTGAGAGCTGCTGCCAGAGCTGAAGTGTTAATCTTTATTCCTGATTTTAAATAAACAGTTTTATTAGCTGCTTAAACATATCTTTTTGGTTTATTTGTTTGATCTTAATGTCTTATTTGTTAATTACCATTGTATAGTTATTTTTAAACAGCCCATTTACTATAAAAACTGGTGATCAGTAATTACCCCAGAAATGATCAGGATTTACCCCAGAATTGATCAAGAGACGGGGTAATTCCTGATCACTAAAAATTTAAAATCTTTTAAATTCTAATTAGATTTTCAAACAAAAGAAGGTAGCATTGGACTCATCTCATATAGCCTCAAACTTCCAGAAAATATTAAAATTCCATCTTGAATAGTTTTTTCACAAAATAGATGTTTGCATTTTTTGATCAGGAATTACCCCAGGTCACCCTAAACAATAAAGTTTTAGTGAACAACTTTATTACATTTAATAGTTGCAAATAGTGTTAGACTACAGTGTTTTCATCACAGAAAAAAAACGGGTGAGAATTTCTCACCCTTTCTCGAAAACAGGGTGAGATTTCAAAAAGTTAAGTGAGATACCTAAAAATTAAAAAAAAAAAAAAACACAAAGAGAATTGAAAAAAAATCATTTCTTTAATTATAATACATTTTCAACATCTTCTAATTTTTAAAGCATTGAATATTTTTTTTGCATCATCATATGGAAAATGTTCTACATCTACTTTTTCATCAGCTATTCTCATTATGTTGTTCAAATGCGTATTTGTTTCGTTTTGATCGTTTCTACCCACATTTGTTTCATTTTCATTTGTCCGTTTCGGAGTAGAAGATATTGCCTTTACAAGGTATTTGTCCATCTTACATTAATGCGCAAAAAATTTGAACTTCTTACATGGAGAAACCTTACGTACGGTAAACACGTGGTTGCAGAGAAATGCGTTCTGAAAGAGGCTCCGTGGTTCCGAGGGATGGTGTTCTGTTGTTCATAAAAGTTCTGAACAATACTGGTAAATAGGGAAGCTAGATATTGGGGCAGATGTTGAAAATAATGAAAGATCCAGGAAGAAAAGCGAAACGGATTTCATTCTAATTGGCATAATGAGAAATTTTTTTCAAAATGCAAGAAATTCCTGAATTTTGAAATTGGTTTATAGAATGCGCGAATTTCTCGCGTTAATCATTTTTTAATGCGAGAAAAGAAAAATATATGCGAGATTCTCGCGTTCTCGCACTGTAGTGAAAACACTGCACTATTATATTAGATGCTCAATACAAATTATTATGTTAGATTAAGCTTAATTTTTATAATAATCCCTGTCTGACTGCTTTGAAGTCTCAGACAAATTTGAAATTATGAAGAATGCGGGGATATATCTGTCTCGCCAACTACAATCGCCAAGGAATTATATCTTTCTAATTGGTCCTTTTCTGTGATGTTTTTCTTTTAGTTTCTAGCGGGGCTCTGCCCAGAAGTTTTCAAGACTTGACGGGAATTCTGCCACAGATCACGATACGGAAATCTCCCTAATGATAGTCAAGCTTTGCCCATGAAAAACTAAAAAAAGCAATATTTTTTTCTCCTTTTACCAGTGGAATTTAGAATTAGACAATCCGTTTTTAATTCAATTACTATAAACATGATGGAGAAACAGAATATATAGAATAAAAAACAAATTAATCAGGGAAATAAATTAATAAAGAACATAAATTTAATTTAATCAGTTTCAAAGAAGTAATTTCAATATACTTACAAGCAATTGTATTATTATAACTATTTTTACAAGCATGCTCGAAAAGTAATGAGGGTATAGCATTATCAAGAGAACAAGACATATTTTTAAAGTAATAACTTTAGTATTTTATTTTCTGAAATTCAAGTTTCATGAACACTTTCGGATTTGCAGCTAATCAAAACAAATATGCTTCAATTTCGCTCCAAAATTCCACCAATTCAGATTATAAAGATAATCATCGATATTGTAATTTTTAAAAAATTTTAAAATTTAGTCTATGTTTCAAAACACTTTTTCAATGGTTTCATTTTCTTTTACAAAAGTTTACCATCTCATAGCTTTTATTTTATGCAAAGAAAAAAATAATTTCCCAAATGCTAAGCCAACATATTTGAAATATTTTAGACGTAACCGTGATTAGAACATTGTTGACGATGTTGCTCTCTTGTTTACAAATTTTGATCAACATACATATATCATATCTCAAATAATGGATGTAAATATACTATTTTGCATAAAAATTCTCATTATTAAAGGACAAAAATTGTGTTATGTTTTTATAAATTAAGGCCTGCCATTAAAGTTATAAATGTAAGCCTTGTAAATGTTTAATGCACTGAAACGTCTGATATGCAATATTATTTATTATCTCGTATAAATGAATGTTTCGAAATTTACAGTGTTGCATTGCATGATATAATTCCTGTTATTTATTTTTGTAAGATTTCGACAAATGCATAATGTTTTTTTCTTTTGATGCCCAGAACTTTTTCTTACTAGTACCAACTTTTTATGCTATCCATTTCTCTGTGCTCATTGAAAAAGATAAATATAAAATATGGAATTCTTCACCTTTTTAGATGCTGTTTCTCACATTTTAGCATGCGCTGATTGTATATAGTGCTTAAATATCATGTTGTCTTCAAAGAAAAAAGATTTAAAATATCTTAGTGATGGTGTTGCTGGAAAATATGTTAAGAAAGACACCCCCCCTGATATTCCAGGTATTTTAATTATATTTTTTCATTATAATTTCCAATATAATGCGTTAATTTAATTTCTTTTGTCTAATGAGAATAATGTTGATAGCTCGCAAACGAGATTATTATACATTAATATCTACTTTAACCTAAGTTTCTTCAAAAAATTGTCTTTTGTAACGATTTCCAAATCGTGATCTGCAGCAGAATAATCAACAAATCTCGACAGCTTCTAGTAGTGGCCAACGAGAAACAAATAAAAGAAAAATTACAAAAAATTACCAACGCGAAGAATGCAATTGGTTATTCATGGTTTTTTTTCCGTGCTTGTTTCATGTGTATTTTTTTAATTTGCAAGTACAAAATCCATTTGACGCTTATGTGATTGTTGTATTTACGACAGATCACTGTGAAAAAATCCTCAACCTTATATTTGCTACAATGTATCATTCTTGTTTGAAACAGATTGGTTATTTCAACACTTATAGAATTGTGAATTTTTGAAAGGAGGTAATTGATTTGTGAAATACAAGAAACTAGAAATTCTAAGTTCATAAACGATAACAAGTTTTAACTAGGACTGGGTGATAAATCGATGCATTGGAAAACATTGATTCTAAGCAATTATTGCCAATCCGATGTTCCAAAGCTTCGGAAATTGTCATTTAGTGTGATGTGTATGATATTTCTAGATGCATCTTTGGCATCGATGTCTACAAGCGCAATGTTGAGCATTGTTCCCAATAGTATATCAATGTTTGAAGCTCGCACACAAAGCATTATCCTCCTTAAGTGTGTAATGATAGCTGTAGCGATGATCATTATCTTTCCCCATCTTTTTTTCATCGTGACTCATCCTTTTACTGACATGAAGGATCTGATTGTACTTGAGAATCGAAGTGTTGTTGTATCACTTAGTTACGGAACGGAGTTCTTTTATTTGTGCGTGTGTTGTTGATTTCTTTACAATCAATCCAGCTGTCTAATGTTTTTTACCGCTACATCCGTGTCTTTAAATATTAAAGATGCACAATTATTTTTTAAAAAATGAAACTTACTAATTACGAATTTACCAAATATAAAACATTAATATACCTGAACATTACAATGCATCAAAATATCGCGATGTTAGCGTGACGATACATCACAATGCCAAAATCTTAACATTGCTTAGTCTTTGTTTTAACTATGAAAGTATTTTCAATGAAATGCTATTCATGATCCAACCTAGGAACTCTTTATTAGAATGTTGGACTTAATAAACTTAAATTTTGTAAAAACCAATTTAAGTCAAAAATTACATTCTTTGCTAATATTTTTGTTATTTTTTTATTTAACACAGAACTTATAAAATAATACTGTTCCTATTTTATAATACCTTATTTATTTATTTATTTTATTTGCAGTTTTAAATGTCTGGACAACAGTTCCAGAACCTCCAACGAAAAGAATTATCTCACTCACACGAAAAAATTCAGATAAAAGCACAAAGGAAACTCCCAGACCTGTTCCTCCCCCTCAACAGATGTCTTTAGCTCAAAAATGTGCTAAAGCATCCCAAAGCCAAATTTCTAATGCTGCAAAAGTAAATACACAAAGTGCCCTAGCAAGTACCAATATAGGTCCATTGCAACGTCCCAGTCCAGTCTTGCAGATAAATCCAAATTTGTCAATCGGTGCTCAACGGGGATTGCCGACACCATCCTTCAATCCAGTTCCTACTCCTCAGCCTTTTACTGGCAAAATATCTCAGGGGAGCAAAATAGAACAACCTTCAAGGTCAGTAAATTTTAGCAATTAAAATCAAAAATGTTTTTAAATATACCTACAGTAAGGAAATTAATGTTTATAAATATATATTTTTTTATTGAATTTTTATATTGTTTGTCTGTATGTTCTTACCATTAAGATTTTTTTTAAAAGCTTGTTAGCAAAGAAAATTGAAAAAAAAAAAACTATTGTGTTCTAAACAAAGCAAAACAAAAAATGCTATATTTATTTTCATTTTTATTTGTTTCTAATACCTATTGATAAAAGGAGAGCCTATAATTTCATCTGTAATTTGGTTATCTTTTTACGAGGGTAGTTACGTGTAAAGTTAATTATTTTGAAACTCTTACTGATATCAGTCATTGAAAATTAAATATTTTGTAAAATAGGTATAGTTGTTATAAAATTGTTTATTAAAATACTTAAGTAACATAATTGTGCAATGGCTTAAGTGGCATACAGCTACAAAAAACAGGTCAGTGCGAAATAAACAACCAACTTATACATTAAATGCTTATCTCCTGAAGATGAAGTTAGGCAATTTTAATAAAACTTTGTCTTGTACCTAGCAAACAGTTAAGTACTAGAAAAAAATCTGTATATTTATTAGATATGTGTTTGCAAAATTGAACCCTGACATGAAGACGAGAAAAATTCTTTATAATATGAAATAACCATTTAATATGATTTTCAATTAGCTATTCCTCTTTTTTAACTTATCATATTAACAAAGACAAATAAAATAATTTTGAACAATCATAATAAATTGTTTTCCCACATCAATGTTTCCTTTGTCTACAATCAATATCAATTACTCATTTGTTTTTATGTTACTCTTGCACAATTCAGCAAAGCTGTCTCAAGTTTAGAGTTTTTCAAGTTTAGCTGTAGAAATTTATGTAAAATAATCGAATTTTTCAATTTAATTGCACTTTAATACTTTTTATATTTATATTATGTTCGAATTAAAATATACTGGTAGTATTTAAATAGTTATTTATTATTTTAAATTTAATAATGCATTGTTTTAACCTTACTTCAGCTGATGTTCTCACGAATGAACTTCCACCAAAATGTTTTAACATTTTCAGGGGATCTCTACGTAGTATTTTGCATACACTCATTAAGTTCTTTTAATTTCTTTTCAAAGAGAAAAATATGTTTGTTAATATTTTTTTCTTTGGTTGAAAATTTCAATTTTTGTTTCACTTATTTTCAGGTATTTAAGTTCATCATATTTAAATTTTGCTATTATAATATTTTGTTTGGGAATTTCAAATGTTTGTCAAACAAAAATCCTTGAATACGCAAAAATCCATTTAGTTAAAATTGGCTATAATTTTTCTTGTAATTTAGTCTTAGCTCTAATATTATGCCAGTTTTCTTTTGATGTCTTAATAAAAGATAAAAAAGGGTTTATTGTCTACTTAAATCAAATAAAACACTACTACTTTTCCTCAATCTGTTAGTTCAAGTATTTTCAACATTTATTTAATAATATTTTGTAAAAATGTATGTAAAATTTAAAATCATGAGTATCACTTATGCATTTTTTTTGTGCACCCATAAATCAGCTATCTATCTTATAATGTCTTATTTTCATTTAGACTGCAGGTGTAATTACATTGAGCTATATTGTTCTATGTTAGCATTTTTTAAAATTTAGTATTATTAATCTCCTTAACGTTAATGGTAATTTAAAATTTCAAAGTGCTTTGTTACTTTATTTTACTATCCATTATAAACACTATATTTTTCTTAATCTAATTTTTTGTTTACAGACTCATTCCCAATACAGCTGAGAGTTTCATGCGTTTAAATACTTTTGGTCACTCCTCTAATGTTGTTGATGCTACATCTCAAGCTCATGCATCTCATTTGCCTCGATATGAATCACACATATATGTCAATCATTATGTTAAAAATTCAAGTTCAGAGAATGATTGCAGAGTTTGTGAAGTAGATAATGGTAAAAACTTTTACTTTTTTTTTTCAATTCTTTGAATTACTAATCATAATTTTAAAATTTGTTGACTATGAATATCAAAGCCCCAATGGCTCAGGGGATAGAGCATTCGCCTTCCAATGAGGTGAACCAGGTTCGAATCCTGGCAATGGGCGGTTGTTACGAATTCCGCATCCGGCTTGCACTGACCACAGTGCTGAAATGTCCTGTGGTAGACCAATCATGGGCTAGAGTCCACTTGCCGTCAGGCTAACCGTGGGAGGTTCTCGTGGTCTTCCTCTCCATGTAACGCAAATGCTGGTTAGCTTCATCAAAAATTCCTCCGCGAAGTCAAATTTCTCCCAATACTCGATCCAGGAGTTCCCTTGTCTTCTGGATTGGGTTCTAAATTGCAAGACTACGGAGTTGAACATTAGTAGTCGTAAACCCATAAAATTGGGTAGGCTGTTCAACGACGGTTATAAAATAAAATTAAATTAATTAGTGCTGAACATAATTTGTGCCACAAAATCAGGTGAAAAAAAAAAACGCATATTTTCTGAATAAATCCATGTGAAGCAAATGCGGATTAGTTCCATCAAAATGTCGTCCACGAAGGCAAATTTCTCCTAATACTTGATCCAGGAGTTCCCTTGTCTTCTGGATTGGGTTCAAAATTAAAGCCTATGGAGTAGAACATTAGTAGTCGTAAACCCAAAAAATATAAAATTTACAAAAAAACATGAATATCAAGTTCTCATATTTCAATTTTTACATTCTGGCAAAAGTTTCTAGATTCTTGTAAAAATTCTAGGCAGTCTTGAGCAAGGTATATTTTATTTTGAAGTGGAATTTTGTGCCTTTAATGTGATAAAATAAAAAGAATTAATGTAAATTCGTATTATTATATACTTTTTAGTAACTTTTAAGTTTGTTAATCTCGAAGTTAAACTTCAATAAGTGTGTGGTACAGTGAAGCCTCCAGGAAATACCACCTCCATGTTGCTACCACCTCAATTTATAACCACTTTTGTGAGCACAGAATTTTTTCCATAGACTTTGTATTGAGGAAAACCTCAAATAGGGACCATTAAGACCTCTCCCAGCGACCGGACAAATATCTTCACCAAGTGCAGAAAAGGTCAAATAAGGAAACGCAAAAAAAAATATCAAAACAAAAAATTTTATAAAACAAATAAGTAGATTAAAATGTATTCTAAATATTTGTGTGTAACTCTTATTTAGAGAATTCGTTTTGCGATGCAACCTCATGTTACTGTCAGAGTGCTCTATCAATGATTTACTTTCAGAGCTTAAAGTTAAATTAGAAAAAAAAGTTATAGAAGAAGCAAGCATCTCAAACAAACCTTTTTTCTTTTCAAAACTAACTCATTTTTATGATTTAAAGTTAAATGCAAACTTAAACAAAAAAAACATAATTGTTTATTCATTTAAAGTATCTTTATCATTCATATTTGGTAAATTTGTGTTTGCACATTATTATATCAGTGAAGATCATTTTTATAGATGCTAAATTTAATTCATAGATTTTTCTTTTCATGACACCAGCAGAAGTGGCATTTCTGTACCAAGAAAATGACAATGACTAAAATTAAATTCGTCAGTGAAAAGTCATTTTCCTTCAGTAATAATTTTGAAGTCAATGCAGGTAACCCCTAAGAGCGGCCAACTACCATTTTACTGTGAAACGGAAAGTGGTTGCTCCCGAGAGGTTTCACTGTATTATAACCTAAACAAGAATTTCTGATTGAGCATCAAAAAGATAACAATAAATCTATAAATAAGAGCGAGCAGTCCAGTAGCGTTCCCAGATAGATTTCCGAAGGAGAGCAGGGCACCTAGACAGGTGAGACAAGTCCATAACCTTGTGGAGGTCACACAATGTACAAAAGGGATCATAAACCACGTTGATGTGGCGCAGATGTTTTTTCAGGCAATCTTGGCCAGTTATCAGACGAAACATGGCAACAGATTTCATCCTAGGCCACTGAGAGACATTGACAATCTGTTTAAGCCATGGTTTATTGGAATTAGGATTTATGAGTTCATCGTGAAAAGAGGTCTTGAATATTTTCTTTATGGGGCATTTGATATTATAGAAAGGGAGTCTAGAATTAAATCTCTGTAGGACAGAGGCTCCCTTTTTTGCCAGAAGATCGGCCGCCTCGTTTCCCTGGATTCCACAGTGGACCGGAATCCACTTGAGAGCCACTCTCTTGTTATTACATACCAATCAATCTTATGAGGATTGATCGGTTTTAGCTGTAATTTATTATTATCTATCAATTTTGATTATTCAAAAAATGATTTTAGCCCATCAACTTAAAAAGTTTTATCATTTAGTATTCCCATAAAAAATTTCTTAAATGAACTTTATAAAGTGTATGAAACCATACTCATTTTTCTTCTCATTTTGACTATAGATGGTATTCCTATTAAAAGTAAAGAAGACAGCAATCCAAATCTGAGATGTGTTACTGTGCCTGCGGCTGTTTCTATAATTGAAGTTCCAGGTCAAAGAAGTGTTGAATCTGAAAATCATCTTCCTGAAATAGCATATAAACAAGATGATAGTATCCAAATCCATTTATATCATCAACAAATTCGAGATCAGTATTCTCCTAACTTTCATCAAACTTCTAATGAACAATTTCACTTGCAACCATCCATAGCTACTCCAAACACTAATATAATATCTCGTAAGTTATTCCCATTTCTCTTCTGTTTCTGTAAGAAAAGCAAATTTGAAAATTTTGCAAATTTTATCTTTATGTGAATCATAATCTTCACTTCATTTTTAAGGCTCTTATTTTTGATTCCAAAAACATTAACAAATTTTGTACTTTCATGTTTAAGTAAAAAATATTTAAAAATTAACTCTCTGATTTTACAGTACTTACACAAAATATTTCCTACCTCATTGGTGCCATTCTTCATTCCCGAGGACTAAAATCAGTATTGAGAGAAATGGACTGAATTCCGACCAGCAATTAATATATTTGCATACATTTTTTTTTTAATTAAGTTTTTTAAAAATAAATAACTAAAAAGTTCCATTTTACTTTAAAAAATGTAGAAAAAAATTCTGTTAAAATAAATGGAAAAAAAAATTGTTTTTTTTTTTTTTTTAAATAATTGTTGTAAGTGATCAAATAATGATGTCTTACTACCACGAAAAGTGGAACTGAGAACTTGAAATCTTGTGTACACAAAATTTGGATTGTTCGATCTGAATCTGCTTGAGTTTGTAATTTTTTACCGACATTTTGATGTGTTGGGCAAAGCTAAATTATGATTAGAAAAAGAAAACACAAGATTAACTGCTATTTTTGTTTTGTTTGCTGTAAAAATTAATTAATAAAATGAAGAAAAATAAATGTGTTTTTTTTAAAAAAAATCCTAGTCGTTATTATAATATGTGGGCCATTCTCATAGAAAGTGAGCTGTAAATTTCTGAAAAATTCTGATTACTATTGCTAGGCTATGCTAATTGGTCAAAAAATAAGTTCAGTCTTGAAATCTTTTTAAAGTAGTACTCAAGATTTACTAATAGAAATGCTCCAACAAGGCAGCAGGTGCTGCCAATTATTACAACATCTGCAAATTAGTTTTCATTAAAGTTGTTTTTTATTTTTTTAAAAATAAACAAATTGGTATAACTGCTGCCACTACTTTTTAAAACCATTCTAAACTTGTTTCTAAAAATTGAGAGAACACCTTAAAGAACAAAAAGTCAAGATTTTTTTTTTTTTATTGTTACTTGACTGCAGACTAATTTTTAAATTAACCTTAAATTTAAACATTATAAAGTATTTATGTAAAAGAGATCTTATATTTTGAAATTTTACAACTTAGATTTTAGATTAAGCTAAATTTTTACAATAATAGTATCTGCCTGACTACGTTGAGATCACAAACAAATTTGGATTTATGCAGATAGTGCAGCAGATTCACTTAGTGAATTCTGCTACTGAGTTTAGCACTAATAGAAAATAATTACTTACATTGAAGCACTTCTCAATTGTTCTGAATGATTTTAAATGTGGGCAACTCAGCATTATATTTTAATGCATCTAAAATGTACTTATTATGCCTATTTCTATTTTCTTTTTAGAAAAAATGTATAATCATACATATCAAAACGTACCAGACAATGCTTCACAGCTTGCATATTCAGCCGCATTTGTTACGACTTCAAGAGTACCCCAGTCACTTGCTAGCAGTAGCAACATTCAACATTCTTCAATGGCTGTATTGCCTATGCATGCAAATCTCTCAGCTGTAGAGAGTCACCAGCAAGCGATTCCAAACCCTGTTGCTGCCTCATCTTCAGTGTCTGTCCTTCCCTCTAGTGCAGGAGCCTGCTATTCTACTCCTAATGAATTGCCTTTACCTCCTGGTTGGTCTGTTGATTATACAATGAGAGGTAGAAAGTATTATGTTGATCATAATACGAAGACAACACATTGGAGTCATCCTCTTGAAAAAGAAGGCTTGCCTACTGGGTGGGAACGAATTGAATCTCCTGATAATGGTGTTTACTATGTCAAGTATGTATCTAATTTCTTTAATATTCTGCTTACAATACCTATTAAAACAAAGTTAAGTTTAAGTTAAAGATCTTGTTTGAAAACCTTGGATAGGGCTCATAATAGCCACCTAATCTGCCCCTAGGATAAAATATGCCCCATTAAAGTTTCAGTTCATTTTTTTAAACTAACAAAAACTTCCCTACTTATATATATTTGTGGTGTTACGGTTAGGCTGTTCACCTAAGAGGGCCCAAGATCAAATCCCAGCTGGGAGGATAGTACGAGCTTATATGCAATTATGGGTTACACCATAATTGCATATAAGCTCGGAAGTTTTTGTTAGTTTAAAAGTTAATAAACAGTAACTTTAATGGGACCTATTTTACCCAAGGGGCAGACTTGAAGGCTAATTTGTACCCTATCCAGGGCAAGGCTTAACTTTGTTTTAGTAAGAATTTTTGAGATGCATATTTCCCATGTTAGAGTGATACAAAGTTTGCTACTAATAAAATCACAACAATGTAAAGTCATCTGCTTTTAAATATCAAATCAGCAAGGAATTATTACAATATCAAAACATGCTAAGACCATTCGTTATTAAAATCATGATTTCTTTCTGTTTTATAAAATTGAATTTTATTGGGCATGTGTTTAAAATAATTAAAAACTTTGCTTTTTGTTATGGGCAATTGGAATTTTGGATTTTCTGAAGTTTTGAAAGCATATAAATAACAAATTTCATTGTGCCCCCTACCAACTAAAAGAATTAAGTAACAGACATAAATTTCACTTCTTAAGGAAATGGAAGTTTGTGAATAAAAAAATTATTATGCATGGATTGTAAAGGAATTCAAATGAAAACTTTATGAAAAGTTCTAGAGGAATTATGAAAAGTTCTAGAATACCTATCATCATTCAGTGCTAAGGATAATCTCTTATTCAATAAGGTAAATTTATCTTCAAAAGATATTTGAAAAACGTTTGTTATATCAAAATGAACTTAAGAGCAAAGAAAAGGAAATATTGAAAGTTTACAATAACTGTTATAACTTTCAAACCACATTGAATTTTAAATTTTCATAATCAAACAAATGTATTAATATTTTAAAATCCTTCTGTAAATGAAAAGAAATCTAGATTTAGATAATATTAAATTAAAATATCAAATATAGATTCAGTAAAAATAAAATATAAGTCTTAATCATCAATTTAGCTTCAAATGTATTTGTGAAGTTTGAAAATCGTGTTTTTCTTCCTAAGTTTAGACATTCTAGTTTATAAAATCAGCCACTTATAAAATGAAATATTCTCAGCATAGATGTGATTTTAATAAGCCGTGGGCACTGTAGTTGTAATTTGAATAAGTGTAACTATGATTATTTACATTTTTCTATAGTATATGATCAAAGGGGTAACAGCATGAAGCAAAAGGAGTCATCCAGTGAATGACTACAGACTTTAAAATTTTAAATACAGACTTTAAATCTATTAATGTTTTTTATTATATAATTAAATTTTTTCACTTAGTAATATTTTAGCTCTTGGAAAATATTTTATGTAGACTATGATTTTCTGGTAAATTAAATGATGAAGTTTTAAAACATTACAATACTTAAGAGAAAATTCAGCAATAAAATTAAAATGTTATTTACATTAAAAAGAAATATATATATACAGTGAAACCTCCGTTAAGCGGACATTCATGGGACCAAAAAATTTGTCCGTTTATGAGAGTTGTCCGTTTACGAGAAGGGTACTCTAATAACGAAATTTAACACCGAAAATTGTTCTTGGAATATTCTCAAAGATGTAGAAATAATTAAATAATATCTACAAGGATACTGTAAATATCTACAAGAATATTTATTTAAACAATAAGAAAGATAAAAAAGAATATATAAAGAAGTTTGATATAAATACATAATTCTGGATGTAGCTACAGATAAATAAATATAATTTTCCTATTAGCATAGATACTCAAGTTAGACATATGATACCAAATAGGAGCGTACTGTCCTCAGTCCGTTTCAATTATTAGGTTCACATCCCCTTACACCTACTTATCATTTGATAGGGAACATGGTTAATACCTTCTTGGAAAATAAACCTCCCATGATTCACAGAAAAAAAAGTAATGCATACCTGTAAGTCATGAGGACCTATGGAGATGATTATTCACAATTGATCAGCTATCAAGTGTCTGAATAAATGTTTCATTTATATAAACACCTCAAAGATTATACTTCTGTTCTCTTTTTTTTACCCCAGTTGTGTTAAATACAGTCTTCAAATTGATAAGAAAATTAAAGAAATTTTCAATGGGGAAGAAGCATTGAGAGAAGTCATTTCAACTTGAGGGGTCTCATAACCTGTGTGGTCCAGATGAAAAGATCAAAAGATGCCGATGTCAGAATTATTTCAGGAGTGCAGTACCATTTTCTCTCCTTTCTTTACAAAGATAAGGCAAGGTGACAGGAGAAAGATTGATTTTTCGGTGGTGAAATAGCTTAACAATATTTTTAGTTATGGATAAGGCAAAAAGTTTTATTTACATGCTTTAAAAATGGTGAAAAGTTGAATTTTTTTAGCTTGCAATTTATTTAGAAAAAGTAGTGTCCGGTTTGTAGAGATAAAAAACAACGTTTCAGGATTAAAATGACTGTCCGCGTCCGGTTACGGGAGTGTCCGCTTTGCGGAGAATGTACATAATGGTTTATTCATAGAAGATTCCCGGGGAATTAAAAATATGTCCGTATTGAGAGGCGTCCGTTTTGCAGGAGTGTCCATAACAGGAGGTTTCACTGTATATATATCCAACCAGAAATACAGATATTTAATTGAAAATAATTTTATGATCACATAGTAATATCTGTATATATTTATATAAAAAATTAATTTTATCTATGGATTTTAATTTAAATAAATATCATGCAGATGTTTTTTTTTTTTTATAATAATAGATTTTTTATCAATAGATCTTTTTATTATTTTTATTTATTTATTTATTTTGGCTTCCAATGCCTGCATTTGTTTCAGGGGCATCTAAACGAGAAATTTACCCCCAGACATCCACGTATCTCTGCTTACTTCTGTGTCATAAAAAAATTGTAGAAGATAATTGAAGTGTGTTTCTAAACTCAGATAAAATCAGTGTAATTATTGCAGAAATTTCTGTGTGATTTTGTGTGTATAAGAAAAAATATCTTTCTAAAGTAACATGTGATCATAGTTGTTTGAATATTTATGCAATTATCTTATAATGCATTTTATTTTTCTGTAGCCATATAACAAAATTAGCTCAATATGAGCATCCATGTGCCCCTCAATATGGTCATAATAGTGCCATTATATATCAAGCTTCTTTGCTGAACCAGAATCGCTATCCACCTCCCCGGCATACAAATTTTCATCAGCATAATGTGATAGTTCCTGCAAATCCTTATCTTACTGAAGGTAAATAGTAGTTTTACTCTATATAAAGTACGTTCTACACTCTATCTGTTATACAGTATACAGTGTATACATCTTGTATACACTGTAATGTACACATCTATATATACATCTGTATATAATGTATACATCTTTTATACAGTATTATTTCTTAATTTGTAATATCTTTTTGTGTTTTTAAAATAATATAATTCAATAGCTTATACTTTAATTGGCTTTTATTTATTATAAATCTGTTATTTAATATTAATTCTTTTTGTGTATTTTACAGAAATTCCACATTGGTTATATGTGTATTCAAAGGCGCCATCAGAATTCGATTACAAGTTAAAAGTAAATATAATTTTTATTCAATTTATTTTCTTGCACAAACCACAAAATTTTAATGAGTAGCATTAGATATTTTGTAATTGTTATTCTTAGTTTTTTTTTAATTGATATAATGTTTTGCCATATTTTTCCCCCTATTTTATTATTACTCCAACAAAGTAAGTAATATTTTTTTGTATAAAAAAAATAGGAACTTTATGAAAATTAAATTTTGTAAAATGTATCTAAAGATATTTTGTGTTTAGTTTACATTTCTTTTAAATTTAAAGTATTGGTAAATTTAAAGTATGTGTAATTATTACTTTAATCTTCATTTAAAATATGTGATACTAATGTTATTCATCATCATCAATGACTTGACAGCCCAGTGTGAGCCTTGGTCTTCTCAAGAAATTTTTTCCAGTCTAACCTTTTTTTCTGCTAGCGTTTTCCAGTTTTTAGTTTTTAAGACCAAAATGTATTTTTCTAGGCCATCTATCTATCTCAAATTCTCGTTTGCCAACTAGTCTGGCATTGAAAACTCATTTTGTGAAACGGTCTTCATCCATTCCGATCATGTGGCCTGTCCATTTTATTCTTTGTCGTTTAATGAAGTTAATAATGTCAGGTTCATTATATGAGTAATAAAGCTCTAAATTTGTTCTTCAAAGCCACACACCATTTTTTTTTTTAATTCCTCCAAAAATAATTTTCAAGACGTTTCTCTCATAGATACACAACGCAACCTCACCCGTGCAAGATACGGTCCAGGTTTCACAAGCACATGTTAAAATTGATCTTAAATGAGATTTATATAGTAAAACTTTTGTTTTTCTATGAATTAGATTTTAAGTGTTTTCGAATGTCATTGAAACATTTATTGGCTGTAGTCAGAACCGGATTCTACCTTTCGTAGGCCCTAGGCACAGAGCCGGATTATACCTTTCGTAGGCCCTAGGCATAGCCGTTTTTGGGCCCTCACCTCCTTCCCCCTCTCCTCTCCTCTTTTCCAAATATATGCTGAAATTTTCTTGCATATTTTTTTTTTACACTTTTATTAATATGGATTTTAATTTACGAATTTGTTTATCGAACTTTATCTGCAATACCGACAAGTGTAATGCATAAAGTAAGAGAAAAAAGAAAGGTACTCCTAACTTTAAAGAGAAAAAAAAATGGTAGAAATATAACATTTAAAAGAATAAAAAATTTACAAGTTTAGACAAGAAAAACAAGTTTAAAAAATACAAAATTCTCATATTTATTTTTTAAAAATAATTGCAATTTCTAAATTAACTTATATAAACAAAACCAATGATTAAATAACGCAATATATTTCATACCTAATTAAACGGGGGGGGGGGACAATAAAATAAAAGGAAAACTTATTAATCTAAATCAAAACACTTGAAAATTATCGAACCGAAACGATAGTTAAAAAAGGCACTAGCATAAATATTAAAACCCGGAACAAGGCAAGATCAACGGAATTTTAAAAAAAAAAAAAAAACCTAATGATAAAATTTATGAATAAAAAGAATTTATTGAGTGCGAAATTTATCGTGAAAAGAAAAAAAAATCAAACGGAATGGAATCAGAAAAACTAAACTGTTTTTCTGATTCCACTACGTTTGATTTTTTTTTTTCGTAGGCCCCTGAATTTCGTAGGCCCTAGGAACGTACCTAGTGTGCCTATAGGTTAATCCGGCCCTGGCTGTAGTGATTCTTTTTTGTATTTCTATTGTAATATTGTTCCTGTTGTTGTACTAATGTTAATATTAGTCTGTGTAAAATAGAAAATTTTGTTCTGAAAATATGATAGGTATTTTTGTAAAAAAAATTTTGTTTAAACATTTGTATAAAGTTTGTGAAAAGTTGTGTGAAAAGTTTGAGATTTCATTATATCTTATTTATTTATTTATTTTTAGTGGAATCTCTTCAAACTTCCTGAATTAGATTGTTACCAAGCAATGTTAAATCGTCTCTATAGACAAGAACTGGAAAATATTGTGATGAACTATGAAGCGTATCGCTTAGCACTTTTCAAAGAAATGGAAAGATGTCTAAACGAAAAAAGTGAAAGAAAATCTTAGCAATTTTAAAATATATATATTTAATAATATTAGCAGAATTTTTTTGTTTTATTTTCTTATCTATTATTACTAAATTCTTTTATCCAAATTCCAGTGTTATGTAGTGATAACTGCATCTCTTAAAGGACAAAAGCCACTGCGAGTTGAGCTTAAATTTCGATTCCGAAGGTTGTATTTTCTGCTATACTTTTTTGAAAGGAAAAATTTGGCAAGCTATTTTTATATTGGGACTAAACTTGCTGATTCATTGTTACCAAATTATAAATAGTCAAATTGTTATTAAATCTTCAATAACAACTGTATTTTTGCTACAATCATAAGAGATTAGAAATTATTTTTAAAAACAGCCTAAAAGTTTATATTTTTATAATATTTACAAAGCAAACAAATTAAGAATATAAAACATGTACGAGAAGATTTACTGAGAAATTTTTAACTGAGAATAGAATTTGAAGAAACGAAACTTTTTCAGTTTTTGAGAGAAATGAAAAGTATTCTTTGTTTTTATTGTTTAAAATAGCTCCACTTAACTATTTACAATGTCAGATAGTAAAATTTTTGCAAAATTTTTCATTCCTACTTATTTTAAGAAAATGTTATATAAAGTAACAATGTATTTTACTATGCTAACTGAATTGTTAGTAGTAATTTCCCAGAATTGCATAATTTTTCTTATTTGTTTATTTTTTTCCAAAAATGCATATTTGCTGTTTAATGCATGCTGTAATCAGTATGTTTACAACACATCTTTGTTTGAATTCTTAGATACTATTCCAAACATTAGACATTTGTAAATCAGAAGATGCTTATATTTTTTTCTTATGTATAAAAAGTTTTGTTTCCATTATAAATTTTGATTGTAATTTTTTTAATGAAACAAAGTGCAAATATCTGAATTAGTAAAAGCAGTTTTTTTTTTTTTTTTAATCCTCGTGTTTATGAAATGTCACTGTGATAAAGCAGTTTTATTTGTTATTTTTCTAATTAAGTTAGAAAAATTAGTTAAGAAGTAACAAACCCTGAAATATATTCATTATTTTAACTCATTAAAGGCCAATATTCTCAGCTGTCCCCTCCCCCCAAATAGGTGAGAATTGGTTACTCATTTATTTTGTTTATCTTAAGAAAATAAAGACATTCACCATAATACTGTTATGATATAAATGTTTATATTTTGATCTACAAAATTTTAAAACTAAAGTAGTTGCTAACATTATAAAATATCAATATATTCTAGGAATAAATTTACTACTATTTTTTGCATCATAGCAAAATGCTGTCCTTTCCCAACTGTTTAAAATAGGCGTGTTCCAAGATTTTTAGTTTATAGTTAATTTGGAAGAAATTAACTATTTTGGCTAAATTTTGAAGAATTTTATTTTAAGTTAATTTTAAAAACAATGTTTCTGTTTTTTATTGAATGTTTAAATAATTTTACTCAACTAATAATTTTTAAATATATAACTCAATTAAAATATAATAAGCACATTTGTAACTTTATAAATTTATTTTTATTCTCTTACCTTATGTATTGGAATTTAATTAATTAAGATGTAAATTGTGTATAATAATTTACATCTTATACAATTGTGTAGTATAAGTTTATTTGGAAAGTGGTATAATTTTGATGCTTTTATGAGTTTGTGTTTGAATGAATTTAAAAATATTGGCGAAGGTTAATTAATTTGGGTGATGCTTTTAACTGTAATTTGGTTAAATATCAAAATTAAATAATAATTCTTAGTAAAATAATCAAATAAATAAATAAGAAATCTTTTAGCTTCAAATGGACTTATTACATTTTCAAAAATAGGGTCTCCTATACTGTTGTGTATATAAAGTGTGATATATAACTGGTGTGTCATTTTCTTGGTATGTTTTAATTATTCAACGTTAATTCGAAACATTTTTACTGTAGACGTGTATAAAAAGTTTCCTAAATTAAAACTTTTTTTTTCCATCACTTTTGAAGCAGTTGAGATGAATATGGTCTATGGATACTCCCCATCATTTGTATGAACATTGATTAGCTAATTTAATTTTGTAAATAATTGAAGTATTGTAATTGGTGTGATAAAATATTCATGTGTAAATTAAAATTAGGATTTTTATTTTTTAGATTGATAGTAATTTATATATTTTTCAAAAAAATATCTTACCAAATTAATTTTAATGCTTGTGCATGATGAATTTTATGCCTATGCACAAAAATTATTTTGGTAACCATATCATTTGCTGTAATCCAAAATCATCCACTAGACTAGAAATCTAGGTGGCTTTCTTTAATAGCGACTTTACCAATGAATCTCAAATCTATTAACCACTGCTCTAGAAATAATTATTGTACCAGTGCATATGAAAAATAAATTAAAGTTGAACAGCTTATTACTTTGGATGTTCTAAAAATTATTGCCAATTTGGAAAGTCGATTAAATATAAATGGAAGGAGATAAAAATATATGATTTCCTTTGTGCTGATTAGGAAAATGAGGAATTTATTCTAGCCATGTTTTAAAATTCATTGCAAAGTTCATCAACAGATAACGCTGCTAATTTTATTTTATTATTACCTGGTTTTTGAACAGCTGACCCAATTCTGAGTTTACGACTATTAAAATTAAACTCCATAGCCTTATAATCTTGATTCCAATTCAGTAGACAAGGAAAAACCTGCATTAAACATTGGGACAAACTAGTCTTTGTGGAGAACTTTTTGATGGAACTAACCTGTATTTGCATTCTATGAGGAGGAAAACCGTGAAAACTCCCCACGGTGGGCAAAGGAATTCTAACCCATTATCTGTTTACTACGAAAGATATTTTATGTGAGCCAGGAGCTGAATTCATATCAACCAGCCATTCCTGGGATTTGAACCTGGGTCACTTCATTGAGAACCATATGCTTTATCACCTAAAACACTAATAATTATCATGTGGCCCTGCTAACAGAATCTCTGCAGTAGGCACTGTAAATCAGCACAGCAACTGCAGATTATTTTTCTCATTTTAATAAAAAATTATGACTAAAAAATTGAGAAGTTTAAATATTGAAAATGAGTAAAGATTATGTTGGGAAAAAATCAGAAAGGATCTACTTTAAGTGCAGCAAGGGAGGATTAGTCATTTTGCGCACGCAAATTTTTTCTCAATTGACTAGATTTTCTGAAAAAGTCCGAAACTTATCTGCAGATATGTAAGAAAATTTATTGACTCTTACAAAATTTGATTGAATTGATAATTTCAATTCATTTTAATAACACTAACACATATTATTATTTATTTATTTTTTGGATTAACTGGAACTTTTTTAAAATAAAATAATAATAAACAAGAAAATTTGAAAACTTATTCATTTCCAAAAATTGTGGTTATTTGGTTACAGGCTCTTTAACAATTGATTACTTCTTGAAATTTAATAAGTATTTTTTAAAAAACGTGTTAATGTTATTATGAGAAATTTGAATTACTATAAAATAATTTATTTGTAGGTTAAAATAAATTACATTAAAGTAATTTGTATTCATAGTGCTTGCTTTTTACTTTTGCATATTTAGCTTTACCCATGTTAGATAAGCTCAATTTTTAAACTGATAAGTTTTTGACTGACTGTTTTGGGGTCGCAGACGATTTTGAATCATACCAGATTGTTCTATAAATTATGCTGACAGGATGTCGCAAAGTTTAAAGACAAAATTGACACACACCAGTGCAAATATCTCACTAACATGCTATCATCTGTTACCTAATTTTAAAACTTGGGGTGAACAAATTCTATGATTTTCTTAGCAAAATTATGCTTGTAAACTACATTTTTCTCGTTCCATTTTTCTTTAATTGATTTTTTTAATCATCTTCTATTTTTGGAGGCAATAAGTTCTTTATTAGATTCAAGAAATTATTTTAACACTTGAGATACTAGCAATTTCAAATGCTTTATACTTGCTGCCAGACGGATTATTAAACTATTTGAAATGTAAGAGCATTTCAGCAAATTTTTGAACACAAAAATTTCTTTTTAAATGCTAACTTTTTTTAATGACACGAACAAATGAAGTGAAAAAAAAATAAAGCATTTTATTAATTTTATGTTATGTTCAAATAATTTATTATTGTGCAGTGCTGGTTCAAACAGTTTTACTTTATTTACATATTTAATTTTATTAAAAAAAAATAATATAAATACTATAGGAACTGACAAAATGTATATAACTCATACTGTTCTAACAAGTAAATCCTTAATGCTGTGCCAAAATTTATATGTGTGTAAGGTAGATCTTGTATTTGTGATACTTTTGTTAGGTACTTTCTGTGTCATATAAAATGTCTTTCATTGTAGCTTTTTAATTACTTAAGACACTACTGTGTATAATAAGTTCTGTATATCCTGTAAATTAAAGCTGCATATATATATATATAGCTACTTAACCTACGAAACCTATTTAAATGATTCATATTTCTTTACAGTCTTTGTCAAGATTTCTCTGCATTCTTTTCACATTAGAATGTTCTATTTTTCTCACCCAGATAACTTTACACACTTCACTTTTAGCAGAAGTGGTAGCCACGATGTTCAAACAAAACTACGCCAGCAGTAATGAAACGATAAAAATTGCAACTTGCAGATTCCTTTTGTAAAACTTCGTAAATTAACAAAATGTTTATTGATGAGGTTTACTCACGTTAATTTGTTAATTGAGGTTAATTTGTTACTCGCGTAAAATGATCAGTTCTTTATTTTACAAAAAATATTTTTTAATAAGGTTTTAGGTATTACTGAATTAAGGCAGTATATTATTGAAAATGAAGGGAAAAGAATCAACTTTGGAATTGATTTGGTTAGAAGAATTATTCGGATGTAGGTGATTCTAATTATGAAAGTTTTACCGTGTATTTGCATTCTTAGTTATGCAATTAACAATGATCATAAAATAAATACTACAGTATAACCTTGATTGTCTGCACCACTTTAATCTGGAAACAATGTTAAATTTCTTTTTTAAGAGTGCTCTTAGTTCTCTTTCTTTTTTACTCAATAAACTGTCATAATTCTGTTCCACAATAAGTTCTTTTCTTTTTGCCATCTGAAGTGAATTTTATTGCTGCCAAAATTATAAGTACTGCCCCCTCATACTTATAACCAAACAAAGTCAGGATAAATAAATTTGTTTAATTTAACGTTAATTAATTAGTCTATTAAAAGTTAAAGTTAAATACTATATGGCACCATTATTGAAATAACCTTAACCTTCTTGAAAATCGAATAAAATAGGTTATAAAAAGTATTCCGAATATTTTGATTATCCAAATTAGGTTGGGTCCCAATTAAATATCTGTAATTGCTGCAATTGCAATCTTGATAAGGGATAATAATGCAACATGATTATCGTACTGGGAGAATTACTGTAATGAATGAATATAATGATAAGCATAAGTAGCAATCTATTTTGTCAAAAAAAAATTTTTTTAACCATATTTTTGAATTTTTTTTTGCTATTTATTACATATCAAATTATCGTTTGATGAAACCTAAAAATTATTTTTGTAACAAATATGTATGATTATGTATAATAAATTTGTTTTCTGTTGCAATGTTTGTATTTTAATTTATCCTTTTGAGCAAAAGAGAAAAACTCTGTAGACTGTACGTGCTGCATATCATATTAATACTGCTGCATATGATCAGACATGTGAATTTTCAGTATTTTTACTGAATTCAGTATTTTTTATTAGTGCTTTCAATTTATTTTCGTGTAATTGTGCATTAATCTCTCGAAATATGCTGAAAAATCGGCATCTTTTTTTCTAGTTCAGTATTTTTCATTCTGATTGGGTCAAATATCTGTATGATATTGATACATATTTTGTTTTAAAAAAAATTTCAACAAAATATTGATTTTCTTCCTTAACAACTAGCATAATGCAAACTCAAATTTAATTCTTTACGTTTGTTTTAATATATTAAGGTGATTTGACGCAGCTGTTATTAAATTTGCATCTAAGGTGATGGGAAAAACATCATTATATTGAAATCACAAAGTTATATTGAAATGATTTCCTGTTATTGTGACGTTTCAAGAGAAAGGGAAGGATCAAACAGCATGAGGAAACATGTGTTAATTCCCTCTTGGGCATCATTGTTATCTTTAAATTTCCTCAAAATCCTTTGCTGCAAAATAACTTGGACCCTCATTTGACCAATATTCGCGAATTTTGACTCAATAAGGATTTTAAGGGTCATTATTTTCCGATACTGGACCTATATAAAATTGTTCGATTCACCACATATTTTGCAACCAATATCAGCCCTATGTAGAATTGCCAGATTCACTCAATACCCTAGCAACAATTTTACTTCGGCCCCAGTTGGACTCAATATGGGTCCCAAATGAACAAACACCGAAGGACCAATATTCGGATGTCTATATTTTTTAATATTGGTCCTATATCGGCCCAAATTATTTTCCTGCTAATGTATTTTATAATCATTATTCACCCAATATTAAAAAATCTAGAGATCCCAATATTGATCCTTCGGTGCATGTTCATAGAGGACCCACATTGAGCAAAATTGTGGCTGAGTTAAAAATGTCTTCAGATATTGTATAGAGTGCAAACAGTAAGTTTTGTCTTGTAAACTTTTAGTGGTTGCGTCCGTTGAAAGAACACTATGTGCAGAAAAAAGAAAAATAACAAAAAGAGTCCAAATATCGTCATTAGGAATATGATCTAAATTTACAACACTTGTTCGTTGATAATGGAAAGTATTGTCAAAGAATATATTGAAAAACTTTAGAACAAATACTTAAATGAGTAATCATCGCTTGCAATATAGACTTCACATCTGCCAGATGTAGTGAATCACACAGACTAAGATCCTTGACATTTCACGGTCGCGATTGTAATTCATAGGACAAAGTTTTCATGTAATTTAATTGGTTTCTCGTAAATGATGCTTTTTATATGTCCCTAGAGAGAAAACTACCCAGGTGGAACATATTTGGAAAAACAAGAGGTAGGTCCGTCATATTCATTCTGTCAGAACATAGAAGAGTTGGTATATTTCGACATCTCTCTTCGTTTCAAACGTCAGAATCCCCTCTGTCATGTGCTCCCTCTCTTTCTGTGATTTTGGCGGCAAAAAGGCGTCACGTGAGAGCTGAGATGAGTTCCCTTATCTTGTAGTTTCGCGTTTTGTACTTATATAGACAATGTAAAGTTTCAGGAGCGCTAAGATTAGCGGAACAGTAATATATTGGAACATCAACAAGAATTCTGTGATTGGATTAAAAATTGTTTTAAAATTCAAATTTTTTAACGTGTAGGTAAAATTATTTACTTTTTTCAAAAATAAGAACATTTTAATTTTTGAGTGGTCTTAGAAACGGTAAAAATGCATCGTTTGATAAAACTTTTTATAATTTAACTCTGCAATTTATAGAATCATCAGAAGTTATTTTGTATTAATTATAATATATTTTTTTATTGATTTATCGAAATATAAAAAAGCACGCGTTTAAATATTAATCTAACATACATTTTACAATAGTACTGCATCTTGTAAAATCATGGTTATCTTTTCTGGCATTTAAAATATTTGAAAACATTTACAAGAAACGATTTTAAACATCTCGAGGAGTCAAAAAGAGCTGCATCACCTTAAGAATCCTCTTAACTCCTTTAAACTTATTAACTTGACTACTTTATCAACCTTTATTAAATAAAGTAGTTCAAAGCAAGCTGCTGAAATGATAAAATATAGAAGAATTTATTCTTTTAAAAGCATTATAAAGAGTAAAAAATGAACGTAAATAAGCGAAGAAGAAACGAAACAACATTGTCGCCAAAACTTCGCCAACTACATTTTAGCACTAAGATTTAAAAAAAAAAAATTATCAATTATGAATAATTCTATGTAATCATTACTTTATTTGTGTTCTTATCAGTTTTTGTAAGATAATTTTAAGGGTATAAATTTTAGCCAATGAATAGAATAAAATAATCTGCATTGACATGATTTTTTAAGGAAAAGAACAATATTCTAAAAGTTTATTTATATAATAAAGAAAAATAATTCCAAAAAAAGGATAAATTAACCTACCTATGACGCGGACAGTGTTTTGAAAATAAAAATACTAACACACAGGTATTAGAATACATAATAGTAACACAATGCAAAATGGATATTTCCTTCTGTTACCTACCACTTTAGCTTTGAAAAAGTACTCTGCGTTGACTTCAGTTCCAAATAGTAATATTTTCTGGTAGACAGAATCATTTTATTTCTCGAAAATAAATGATATTAATGAACTTTTCCTACCACTTGCTATATGCAATATGCTACCACTTTTTACATTTTTGAAAAAAAAGGAACCGCCCTTTCGAACATTTCAGGAACGATGGTATAAAAACTGAGCTACATAGTTTTAACAATACTATAGACCACTAGAGTTTTAACATATCTTTAATTTATTTATACTTATAACTACACATTTGCATATATTTGAACTACATCGTTTTCAATCAACCTCATTCGCCTAACGCTCTGTAGCGTGGAAGCAGCTGGTTCGATCCGCGAAGTTTGAATATATTTTTGATGTCTTTCTTTCTTCAACCTGTGATATCCGTTCTTCTACTTGACAAGGACAAATAAGCCTCTCTGAACGTTTGCTGTTGCTTTTCTAATCAAATCAATTATTGAAAAGGATAATAGTTTTTCATACTTTTTCACAGAGGCCACAATGTTTAAAGTGGTAGAAAAATAATTAAAATAATCATAATTTGTTTAATTTTGATAAAACATTCAGTGCCCAATTCATTGGTTTAAACTGATTCTATATGGTTGTGGTCAAAGGCATTGTGAATCTAATTTACTAAACCAAAAATTAAATTGTGAAAGATGAAAATTACTAACCTTTTAAATATTACTTTTTATTGAAATTTAAATATTATTTTTAATGTTAAAAATCTCCCGTTTAAAAGGGGAGAAGTTACTATTTTTTTTTTATATAATCGTCTATTATAATCGGTTAAAATAGTGCTACAACTGTTATGTTCTGTTGGATGAAATCACTGTTCTTTGATTTTAGGCATAAGGTTTCAGCGAACGTATAAACCCATTAACCCTTTCCCGCCTACTGTCACGTATATGTGACAGTATGAAACGTTCTCAATCAGACTATAAAAGTTAAAACGGGTAGCCAAACTATTTCTTTAGTAGTTCATTTGTAGGCGGGGTCATAATAGCTTGATTTATTTAATTCGATGACGGGTACGTTGCGTCACAAACTTATTCCCCCCAAAATGATCAAAAGGCATTGTAAGGAGTGTTACAAAGGAACACCTATTACAAAATGATGGTCAACACCTAACGCCCACCTAACACGCTCAAAATGTTTCCTCCACAGAGTTTCAGAGGCTATAGGGTTATCCTTTTTAAGCGTATGTTCTGAATGCAAAGTCATAAACTTCGTCCGATCTAATATTTTAAAATTAGTTGCATTATTTATATTGTAATTAACTAATTGTAATTATTTAAATCATTTCCGTTATTTATGACTATGATTTAACTATTACATTCACAGCAACAAATTAGTTAACAAAAAATGATTTATCAATCGAAAACAAATTAAAAAGAAAAAAGTGCATTAACATTTAATTAATTTTGTAATTTTACTCCTTTAAATTTGTTAATGTTGAGCAAGACATTTTATAGATGCATTCTAATCATAATGACATGAAATGGTTTTTCGCTCCGCAAAAACATATTGAATCAGGAATAATTTGTGATTTACATATTGATTCTGACATAGATTTGAATTTAATCATGAATATAAATTTTCAGTATACAAAAAATTAAAATTAACTTTATGATATTAATTTAATTTTAATGATAAAGCACAAGGTATAAAAAAAATAAAACAAAGGAAGGAGGCAAAAGAGATTGATTTCTCAAACTGAATTTTATTTTAAAATGACTTTGAATTTTAACAAGTCTTCTAATTTTTCTGCTTTATTCCAAGGTGAAAAATTAATTCAATTTTCATGATAAAGGACAAGGGATGAAAAAATTTAAAACAAATGAAGGAATTAATTTTCATTTTAAAATGACTTTTAATTTTAACAAGTCATCTGATTTCTCTGATTTAGTCTAAGATAAAAATTAAGTTTACATAAAAGGAAATATATATATATTTACACAAATTAAAATATATGTATATATATCTTCCAGCGTGCCATATTTAAATATGTTTCTCATTTAACGAAGTATAATCTAAACACATTGTTAATTCTAAAATTATAACCTAACATTTATTGTATATTAGAGTGTATTGTATATTAGAGTATATTGTATGTTATACATGGTTATTATTATTTTTTTTAAAATTAACAATGTAATATTATTTTTCGAATTATGGCTGTTCGAAACAAAATTGGATAGCTAGATAACGAAAAAGGCTAATGAAAATTTAAAAAAAAATTTTGAAAAACCTAATGATATGGGAAATAATGTTATATACTTTTAAAATATTTAAAAAATTTCAAGTATAAATTGAATGAAATATATTTAATGACTTTAAATTATTCTAAAAAAATATAGAGAAAACAATTCACAAAAATATTATTAACATAAACAATGCAAAAGTTAAAATCCTATGAAAATGAAGTTTTAAAAAAATATTTACAATTAAACAGGAAATAAGTCTGAAAAATTTGTTGTACTCCTTAAAACTATTACAGAGTTTTCATGAAGACTTATTTTATTAATAAGAATTAAGAATTACGGATTACAAAATTAATCCCAAAAATGAACAAAAAGCACCATTTAGTTTAAAAATGTTTGAAAAATAACAAAGACCGAAGAATAAAAATTATTACAGAGAAATTTTCAAAAAATATCATTTTCTTCGGATTTTCATTAACTAACAAAAAATCAAAGTAAACTACGAAGTTTGAAAATTAAAATGTGAGGAAAAGGCATTTCAAATTTACATGACTAAATGTAGAAAGTAATAAAGTCAGACAAAAATAATTACTACACCAGGTATACTGACAAAAAATGTATTAAACTATGTCTGACGCACAAGGAAAGGAATAAATTAAGAGATTACTGAGCAACCTTAGAATCGTCAGCCCTGTGTATAACTAAAAATTACAGAAAGTGAAGACAGAATTTACAGAAAGTGTGTCCCCTGATGAAGTGCTGCTCTGTAAACACACAACTTTATTTAATTTTCTTTTAATTATATTTATATATTTTTTTGAGTAAATTTATATTATTACTTGTTTATAAGATTTGCCTTGTGCGCTGTTCCAATTTGAATTTGAATTAATGTAGTTATGTTTATTTTGGTTACCTCCTGTTTTATTTATTTCAATTAAGATTTGAATTTATGTTTGGATAAAAATTGCAATGCTAGTAGTATGCTAGCGAAAATTGAGGTACGACTTTACTATCAATAATGGCAATCAAAAAAATCAAAATAAAATATCTGAAGTCATTTTTAACGGAAATTAGAAATATCTATAATCAAAGTTTCTTTATATAATTTTTTTTATTTTTTTATTTTGATAATATATATTATATATATATTCGCACGCGTTCATCTCACCCTATTGATAAATCTATTACGTAAAAAATTAAAATTTTCAAAATTATAATTAACTTTAGTATGTAAAACCAGAAATATATGCAAACTAAGAATAAAGAAATTTAATTTTAAGCATTATTCTAGTTTGTATATTTTATTAACATAAAGTTTTGTTGACGAAATTATTCTGTCGACATCGGCAATTGTATACACCTTGGCTATTACATTGGCACTTGCTGGGCAAAAGCAGTGATGGTTTTTTTTTAGAAAATAATAAATAAAGATTTATTTTTCAGTTTTAAATTATAACATTTAAATATTATTTTAAATTATAACATTAATATATATTAATTAATATATAATTATAGCATTTATAGCAATAGGAAAGAAAATTTAATTAATACAAAAAGTAGGTTTTTGTTAGTAAAAGATTATATTATACTCTAATAGCGATGAAGCGATGAAAGAAATTAATATAATAAAGAAACAAGGTTCTGATAGTTTTTATAATACATTAATCTTTAAGATTTGAAATGAAAAGTCATTTTTAAAGATTGAGAGTTCGTTATATTGTAAAAATACTGACTGTACTTACTTGTAATACTTACTGACACAATTATTTATTGACTAAATTTTTTCAAAGGTAAGGTATGTATGTATGTATGTAGCATAATAAACAAATACAATAACAGCAAATACAAAATTTTCTGCTTTTCAGCAAGAAAAATTTGCAATGAATAAAATCTTTCTCAGGGCATGACATATACTGTGATGTATATATTGTGCAACTATTGAAAGCCGAAGCATAATTTTTCATTTTATAAACCCTTCCTGTAAAGAGATAAGGCTTTCGATTTAAGTAAATGAATATATAACATTTTTCTCGATTTCCATGTGTATTTTTTATAATTATTAATACATGTTGTTAACCGTTAAAAACAGATTTCCCTAACATTTACTTCTTTAAGAAGAGATTACGAAATTATTCGTATAAGAGTTATGCTACAGTTAAATTTCCACGCATAGCCATGATTGAAAAATAATAAAAAATCAAATATAATCCAAATATTCACAAAATATATTTTTTAATAAAACAGTAGTATAATTGTAAATTAACGAATAAATAAATATAGATGATAGAGATAAAAAATAAGTTTAAATGACATGACATCAAAATAATGAAAACTTTTGACATTTAAAAAATTGAAAATTTTCCTAAAATTTTTTTACAAAATGTTGATAAAAAATCACTATAATTAATAAAAATTTGCATTGTACGTAAATTAAACTAAATAACTACAATTAGGAGAGCTTACAATCGAAATAATGAAAAAAACTGGTATAAGTTGAGTATCATAACTAAGAAAAATTAAAATGCGCATAAATGTAAACCAAGGAAAAATTGAAACCAACGTTAAAACCTTTAAGAACTTATATTTAAGAATCATTATGCAATGTTTATAAGAAATTAATAATAACTAATAACTGAACATTAATAACATAACATAAATTTAATTAAATAACTGCAAACTAAAATTATTAACTAACATTAAGTTATAATTCATGGAAATGTATGATTTTTAAAACACCATTTATATTTAGTGGTAAATATAGAATTATTTTATTTCATTTTTGATAAATTGTCTGAAATTAAATAATTTAAACTTAAATCAAGAATAAATTTTTGAAATTTTAAGATAATAACTTTCAAAAAAGCACGTGCTTTCCTCTACTAATCAGCATTATAATCAGCTTGTTATAAATAATTTGCAAATAAGAGGCGATAAAGGATAATCCTCTAGCACCCCTCTTCAAACCTCATCTTAGTTCTTCACCCCTCCGATTTTCCTTCTCCGATTTTGACAGTTGAAGATTGATTAAGGATTACGCCCACTGAAGAGGGGGAGAATTCGTGTGACGAAGGAGCTCGAACGCGATTTACTTCACCACTTCTTAAGTAAAAAAAAATTACTTAATTACACTTTGAACTAATATGGTTAGTTATGCTGATAAAATATATTTACTGCATTTTCTAAAAATATGTTATTTTATCATGTATCAAGGTATGATTTATCTATATTCATCAATTATACCTTTCATTTTTCAAAAATCAATTACTGTGCTTATCAAATCATGTTTTATCTTTATTTTTAATTTAAGTCTACAATCATTATTTCTAGTGTTAAGTAAAAACGTCAATTTGTCATATTAAATTTTTTCATTGTTTTATTATTTCACAAGCAAACGGCTTGATTTTTTTTATGGCTACCACAATGTATTCAAATGAACTTCAATGTATGTCATAATTAAATATGTGCTAGTTAAAATATAGAAATTTAATTAGTGAAATATGTATCAATTTATGTTAATATTTATTTATGTCAACTTATGTATATATATGTCAAATTATGTTTATATTTATATATGTCAACTTAGATTCGATGAATCAGATATTCAAATGTTATATTTACTCAAGCAAAGTGCTTGTTTTTCTATTAGCTACCACATCGACTGCTAAATTCAAAATGTTATTACTATAAATTTTCTGTAAATTTCTAGATGTATGGGATA
>NC_092209.1:54908094-54925797 GCF_043381705.1 Parasteatoda tepidariorum | reverse complement strand
TTTGATGTTTGTTCTAAAGATAGAACTACAATTAGTTAGCATTGCACAAAAATTTGTGTTGCTAATATTTAAACGAAAGTTTATGAATAGTAATTTTTTGATGAAAATTTAAGAGCGATGTGTAAAAAAACTTTTGATACACATTATTGCTCTATATTGTACCTGAAACAAGTTAAATACATTAAAGTACTTATAACCTCATTTTTTGTACAAAAATAATTTTGAAAAAAGCAAAACTGATGCGCAAGGGACTTTTTACATATTGCTAATTTATAGTTAATTAAAAATATACTTTCAGCTGTAACTTGAAAAATAATTAACGTTTTCTTAAAAAAAATTATACACAGGCTTCTATTGAGCCTACCAACATTCAATAAAAATTTCATATGGCTAGGAGGAAAATTAAAATTTTTGGTTTTGAACGTCCATTGTCCCCTTAAAAGGCAGAATGCTTTGGTGTTTTTAAAACAAAGCAAACGTTGCCACCGGCGGAAAAGAAATACAGCTAAAATTTGGGAGCCACGTAAGAGAATTATATATAATAGATGTTCCTTTTTTATATTATATATATTAATATTATATATATACTTATATTTTTTTAAAAAAGGAAGACCCAACCAATAGTGTTCACCTATACTATAAATATCTGTATTCAAATCTGAAATTGGCGGGGCCCTTCAGGCCGCCAAACGCTCAAATGGCGATAGAGGGCTCGAATCCCGCTATAACTAAAGATGCACCTTTGTGATGTTCTTTCCTATCCTTTGCTAGAGCGCTCGCCTCCCAATGAGGTGCCCCGGTTTCGAATCTCGATAGCTGATCGACACGAATCTCGCTCCACGTTTCGCACAGTGTTCACGTAAAATATCCTCAGTGCTGACGGATCATGGGTTAGAGTCCCCTTTGCCGTTAGGCTAACGTTGGGAGGTTTTTGTGGTTTTCCTCTCTAAGTACGCATATGTGGGTTAGTTCCATCAAAAAGTCATCCACGAAGGCAAATTTCTCCCAATACTTGATCCAAGAGTTCCCTTGTCTTCTGTATTGGGTTCAAAATTACGAGGCAACGGATTTGAACATTGATAATCGTAAACTCAATAATTGCGTCGGTTGTTCAACGACGATTGGAAAAATAAAATATCCGTGTTTTAACTTGACAAGGGCTTATAAGCAGTCTTTTGAAATGAGCATACAAACACTGCATATGTATGTTATGAGTAACAATGAATAAATTAAATGAATAATTAATTGAATCTACAATTAGCTCATTGTGATGGATTAAAATTAAAGTGGTAACCTAGAATATGAAATGTCATATTAGTCCAATTAAATGCCCTACCACTTTTTTTCATAAAGTGCTTTTTACATTAACACAAAACGTTGCATTTATGCCACAATAATTTGAAACAGTTTAACAGTTTTGTTTGAAGTATTCTGACTTTGTGAAATTTTCATTTTAATAAAGGAATAAGCCCAGTTAATTGACGTTTATTACAATCTTTCTTTGATTTTAATGTTTCATTCACCCTAAAATATTAACGGAAAAAGCGTCATCTTCAATGCGGAAATGCGATTGGAAAGATCGAACCGCATATTCTATGACTAATGTTTACAAAAAAAAGCGACTTTATAAACAAATACGCATGAAAGATGTTATCAGATTTTTCCGTAATCGATTCATAATTGCTTCCTTCAATCATTTAATAAATGAATTCAAAATATCGTTTGCAATTAAAAAAAGAACAATATACAAATGTTTTTTTCTTTCCTTTCAATTATAGATTTATAACAATAGGTAAGAACGTAATTTTTTGATTAAAATTTTTATAAATTCTATTTAAGGCATTTTTTTTAATTTCTGCAAGAGATGTGCGTTGCTATACGTTTTTTTTTCTTTTAAATATAGATAAAAATTTTATATATTTTTACTTTGGTAAAATAACTAAAAAAACTCATAAATCTGTTTAGTAATATAAATTTCAACGTCTCTAAACATATTGTCTCACGTTTTTCTACGTGATTACACAGCTTGTTGATAATTAAATACGTATAAATTCTAACTAAAAGAAAAGAAATAAATTATTTGGACTTAACAATGTCGATTTCAAAGCACAAAAAGTTTCCTGAGTTTTAAAATTCATGAATTACGAGTTTTGTAATTTTCTGAGTGATCTAAATTAAAGATTTGGTTTCGTTCCATCTATAGTTGGAGAGATAGCTGTTGAGTGTTGTAGTCCATACCACAAATATACAAATTATACCGTGACTATTGCTTTATTTTTTTAAAAAAATAATACAAAGTTCACTAAAAACTATGTTCTGATATAGACAATAAAAAAAGTTACTTTGAAATGTTTTTTTTTAATTCTAAACAATAGATATAAATCAAAAGGACTCCTAGCATTTAGCATTCTATATTTCATTCTAGAAATATTTCTTGGAGAAGCAAGCCATTTTGAGATCATCATAATATATTAATAATATAAATATCGGTATTGTATTGTAATATGAAATAAATCAGTTGTGACAGTTTGGCAAATGGTAGCTTACACAGCAAAGTATCAAGTGTGTGTGAGTATCTATATCTATTTGAATAAGTATGTCTTACATATTTTTTCATAAAGGAACTTTTAATATTGCTACAAAACACTCCGTTTTCGCTAAAGTATTCCGGATGCTGGAGTTCCATTGTTTGATAACATCCGCGCTACTGATACCCTCCAACTGCTACGGAATTCCCGTAGTTTCAGAAATCTTCTTTTCAGACGGTAGCAAAATTAATGTCTTAATATTTAAAAAAAATTAATTTTAGCGTAACTTGTCCACTATTACTTATAAATTGTTCAAACAGTCTTATCAAAGTGCAGACCATATGGCTAGATTCTTAAGTTCTGATAAAAGTTTTATGAGAGATCCATTTGCTTTAAAAATTTCTACTTCGGTTTGCTGCCACTAGAAAAAAAATTATTTTCAAAATCCTCATATGTTGGAAGGTATGAGTTACCCGTTTATCTGCCGGACTCATCTTTTGCGCGAATGGAAAAAGCGCCTAGTTGAAAAACGTCGTATCAGGTTTGCATATAAATGAAATGAAGATTTTCTTCAGTTTTCTACTGATTTTGTTAATAAAATGCAGGAACAGTTTGATTTCAGTAAAGATATTACATGAAAAGGTATATATTTACAAAAAAATTGGCATACAAACGGTAAAACGTGAAAAAAATTCTATAAATTAAAAAAAAATGTTTTTGGTGCAGAAAGACAAGGATAAATATCAATCAATAAAATGGTGGGGAATGATTTATTATTTTCTGAGATAGTTTTTATCAGATGTGTGGTTATTTCGTTCTTACGTAGAAAATGGAACAAAATGGTTTAAAAACAAATATGGCACCCATGATACGTGAGGTTAACTGGAGGAGTCCTTGAACTTCCGGAGCTTTTGGGCTTTTTTTGTAAACATTAAAATTCTGGAAGAATACTTGCTACGACATCTTCTCAGAACGTGACGTCATTAATTGGGTAGATCCAGCGGGCCTATAGACTCCAAATAAATATAGCCTCCTAACAAACCACAAACGGAAGTAAAGGAAAACACGGAGGATAAGAAAAAAAAGTTGGCAGACGATTTTTATCATTCTAATATCATTTGAAAAAGTCCAAAAACAGGTTATTCTGTGGAAAGATCCGACCGAATTCCTTAGGTAAATATATGATCTTCTACAAATGAATTATTAATATGATTAATTTTATTTTTAATGCAAATTTGTTTTGTGTTTCGAAATATTTTTGACACTGAAATTTTAAAGTAGCGTGTTCAGAATTATATTTAAGTTTTGAATGGAGTATTTGTGCTAACTTGAAATATGGTCCAGTGATTTTTGGAAAGCTATTTTCGATAATCTAGGAATAGTTAATACAGTAGTCATTTATATAATTGTAATTCTTATAATATTGACTTTTATTAACATTTTAAATTTTATTAAAAAAAGAAAAATTTTGAGCGAAAACTTATTTCAATACAATTGTTATAAATTATTATGGAGAGACATATAGCAATCGCATTCAAGCAATGCTTCCTTATGCTTCCTTATAATCGTATTTTTGTAAATTTGTATTTATATTTCGAGCAACATAAATAGTACAATATTTTGTTATAATCATCCTATAAAGATGTTATTATAGTACAATATTATTTATGTTTTCATTTTCCTTTCTTCAGCTATAGTATATCAAATTTATATATGATTGAAAAAAGTATAGCAATTTTATTGTTATACTTTTTTATTCTTATTCTTATACTTTTTATTCGCATTTATATTTTATTTTTAAAAATTAAGTTCAGGACATAAATTTTTTCAGTTATTGATATTTAATATATTTTGGAAACAAAACAATATTTGGAGCAGTTTGTTTATTCACGGTAGAAAATTTTATTAATTAATTAATAATTAATTAATTTTTTTATTCAATTATTTATTTATTTCGTAAAACTGTACAAACTATATATGAGATAAGGAACTATATTTTAAAACCACAATGCGCAACAGAAAAAGGGAATTTCAAAATATTAATAAGTAAATAAAAAAGTTGTAGCAAATCTAAAATAATGTATAGTGATTAAAAATATCTCATTTAACCTTATATTCTAATTTTAAACTGTAACATAATGAGAATATCAAACTTCAGATATATATTTTTTCACAAGATTTTTTTCATGATTTTACGCCATTATCTAATTTAAAAAAAGAAAGCCATAATTAAAAATATCACGTGGTACAAAAGTTAATTACCTTCTTGATATTAATACTTTATTTTTTAATATGAAAGTTAAGTTTTTTTTTTCACTTAGAATAACTACTGCTCTGAAATTATCATTCTTCTAAACTATAAGTTATCATTTCAAACTAACAAAATTCTAATAAAATAAAATAAAATAAAGTACATTATTAATTTTTATATTTCAATCTGATACTACAACTACAATATTTTGAAGCTAAAGGGCTAGCCAACACACGAAATTATCCACTTAGTTTAAGTACAAATTCCCAATTTGTTCCGCTTCGTGAGTAAAGTTTTGTTGTTGGTAGCAAAATTTATGTTTAAATGTATGGGAATAGATTTAGTAAAAAATTCAAAAATTTTTGCTCACTATTATTAAATTTGTTTGTACAACTATAATTTTACGCAAAATTTTTTTAATAATTATTTATTCTTTTTTTTAATATTTTGTTTCATAATGATCGAAAACATTTTGCATTGTAAGGTATACAGTTTTTAACACCATATGAAAAAGTATAATTTCAAATGACAGAATACAAAATTTGAACTTGATCAGTCGAATAGTTTCTGAGTTTCAAATTTTATAAAAATGTCATATTGTCCATCATTGGAATTCATTTTACAAAATCAATTCTTGATAAATTTTTGTTTATGAAAGAAAAAACGTTTCAAAACTAAATTATTTTGGATTTTATATTTTAGTACAAACATAATTCCGATAATCCAACAATTTTTATAGCAACCATTAGACTGTTTCTTTTTTCCTTTTTTTTATAATTAAAAAAATTCCAAAATGAATTTTTTTCTTATAATTAGAGCGTAAGAAAAAAGAATATGTAAAAGGGACAACGACACTGGTATTTCCTCTGTGCCAAAGAGTTAAGTGGATGATTTTTTTTTAAAATTTAGTTACCTATTTTGGCGATATTTATAATGATAATAATAATATGCTTTCTGACATCACAATGAAGTTTTGGTTATTATGATTACCATGTTTTTCGAGGTAAATGATAATAATTTACCGTTTAAATGTTTTGAAAAGTCCATTTTTCAAAATGTTAAAAAGTCTAATGTTTGGTTCTTAGCACTTACAATTGGAAAAACTGAATATTCCGATCAACCAAAATGCATTAAATATATAAAATCCTGCATTATGTCACATATAATTTTTCTAAAATCAAACAGTTGTTGCATAACACAATTAGTTGCTAACTGAAGAAAATTTCCATTTAATTTATATGCGAACCTGACACCACGTTTTTATTAAGACACTTTTTCCATTAGTGTAAAATGAAAGTCAGATAGGTGAACGGTTAAATTATATCAAGCCTATTCTTTACCTTGTTACCTTTATGGTCTAATGTCCACATATTACTGGACATTAAAACTTACCCTTCTGAAATTTAAAATTCTTATATTTTAGAATTTTGTAACTATATTAGATTATGGTTTAGTTAATGTATGAAAATATTGCTTTTATTTTGAATAATTTGGTGCTAACATTATAGCTTAGATTAAGACAAGGTTAAGACAACTTATTCCATTTATGCCCAGCCACAATAAGTATGTCGAATAAGCGAATAAAGTGGATATTTTCTTCTGCTACTTACACTTTTAGCACTAAGCATTTTGCCGTGTCTCTAAATCCAACTATAAATACTTCTATTATTAATATATTTAGGCAGACTGAAGTATTTTGTTTCTGCAGGATTAATTTAATAATGAAACACTTGCGCTACTACTTTTCAATTTTTGGAGAAGAAAAAACTGTCTTAAAAAAATATATACATTAGACACGATTAGGTAAATAAGTTAAATCTCCTCTATGAATGTAACATTGTAATTTGAAAAGCTTTAGTGCAGGATTCCCAAATAGGCCTAAAGCAATAAAAAAGGAACACTAATAAAAAGCAAAAATCTATTAATCCTTTGAAGCAGATGGCAAGGGCGGCCATTTTGTATATTTTATTATGACGATCTAATTATAAGTAAAAACATATTTCGTATTTTTTAACTATAAAAAAAAAACAATCTTATAGTGACTAGAAGAATCTGTTAGATTATCGAAATTACATTTGTATTAAAATATAAAATCCAAATATTCAAAGTATTGGTTTTGTAAATTAAAGAAATTTCCACGATGAAAAACTGTTTCTCTTAGATCTAAATAATCGCAAATTTGAAAAAATTATTGTAGGAAGTGAGCTGAGTGAGTTCCTTAATAAAATTTTTTTGTTTGAAATTATTGATTCATTAAAATTATATAAATATGCCCTTCATGATAATTATTTGTTGCTTGAAACCATTGATTAATTAAAATTATATAAACGTGCATTTTACGATAATTATTTGTTGTTTAAAATTATAAAATAATTAAAATTATAGTGAAAATGTAGTGATCACTATATGAATGTCATTCAAAAATATGCATAAGCCAAAGTTTCCACAGGCATTAATAGGATTTAAGAGTGGTTGATTTTTAAGATATACACAAAATGAACAGTGGAATTTTTTAATTTTAGCTTCCATTTTATTAAGTTACTCGATAAGTAGTTTTTAGTGACTTGACAAGATTTAGATTTTGATTAACTCCAATATAGCGAATACAAAAATTCAGTTATATTTCCTCGAATATATAATATGCTGTATGTTTTCTACTTTTATATTCTGCCCAAAGTCTAATCATAACATTAAACATAAATTAAGCATATTTCATTAAATAATTATAACACTAATTTTATCAATAAAAGTATGAACAATAAAATCATTTTAAAATCGGGATAGGTGTAAGATTGTTAGTAATCTTTTCCCTTTTCGTGTTAATGCAATTTTTTGCCATGTGTTTTGGGTTTTTTCCTCTCAATACTGTTGTCAAAAATATTGACCTAACTTGTGTTTTCCACGTTGGAATGCCCTTCAGTAAGTTCAATGATCCGAAATTTCACTTTCATTGCAAAATATGTTTCAATATACTATACATCGACACAATCAGAAAGTAAATGGGCCAAGGTCTTATATTGTAGAGGTCCTAGCAGAATTCCCAAAAGGTCAAAATAGGTCAAACTACTGCAAACGAAAGAATGAAAAAGCTGAAACAAAAACTTGGTTTA
Organism: Parasteatoda tepidariorum; assembly: GCF_043381705.1. Lineage (NCBI taxonomy): Eukaryota > Metazoa > Arthropoda > Arachnida > Araneae > Theridiidae > Parasteatoda > Parasteatoda tepidariorum. Next base: position 54,917,908 of record NC_092209.1, on the reverse strand, counting down.
AAGGTTTATTGTAATTTTAAAAAAAAATATATTTAATTTGAAAGGATTGGGTAGGAGAATTAATTCATTTTATCATCTGTCTGCTTTATTATAATTTCTTAGAGAATATGTAATGTTTTCAACATTTAACATTCATTACGTAATATTGCTTAACATTTGCGTCAATTTTTCTGATACCAATTCCCTTGTACCGATTTTTCCACTTAAGAAATGGAAAATAAATGTTAATGCTTCTAAATTCCCAAATTTGACTGAGAATTATGATGTATGTAAAGAAATTTTTACAAAAGGAAAAGTCAAATATTTGCCGAAGTCTACATTTATTCCGATGTTTTAAGAGTTAATTTTACAGATTAAAAAGTTCAGAGAAAAAAAAATATTAAGAAGCTGAAATTTGTAAAACAAAATTAAACAAATAAATAAAAATCTACAAATTCAATTGAAACAAAGTTTTAATCATTCAAATTGCTTAAAGAGTCAATTTAACCGCAGCACATTTTTTAAAAATGAAATCAAAATCAAAATTGTGATCACCGAAAGGCGAAATGGCAAAATGATTGGCTTAATAATTGTATAAAACTAATAAATAATAGTTAACTTTGATTAAGAAAAGAGAGATAATCTTTCCAACAGCTTTTACTATCGCATTTAAATATTATAACTGTGTTTGCTTTCACTTTAATCTTAACATAGTTAATCCGTATTAGTTTTGAGTATGCTTGCACGATTTTCAAATGAGGTAGTGGTAAATAAAATGAGGCAATGAATTATTTGCTTCAGTTCTAACAAATCAGTAATAAAATATCTCAGACACCATTGTTTTTTTTCTTACCATGATTAGCTTCTCTGAAAATGTCACTTACCTGGTTCTTCCACTAAGCTCTTCAAATAACAAAAATATTCTATTTGTCTACACTAGCCCTATGTCCGTGCTAGCCCACTTCCCCAACATATTACTAGCAATCTCAGTTGATGAACACACATTTATGTGTATTTAAAAACTCACTCTCATTAAAACACTGAGCCACACAGTATAAAACGCACACACATTACAAAGCTAAATGTAAGCTTGAATGACTTTAAGACCTTTTTGAATAAAAACTCTCGTTTCAAGTAGAGTGCGAAAAGAATAAATAAAGTCCAGGCAATAAGACCAATACTCACATTTGCATGTTCAGCTTTTACCAAAATGAGTATTAAACTCAAGAAGAAACTATCAGCGGTCGAAAACAAAATTTTGCAAAGGACAACCCTTAAATGAAATTAATAACAGACTATTAAGAAAAGATTTTCAAAGTGATGATAATAATAATTTTATTGTTTAACTCACACTAAATTTTATAGATTTATATACTTCTTTTTATAGCTATTGTTAAAGCTGATAAAAAGAAAATTGTAACTTCTTTATTTTAATATGAACTCAACTTTTAATTATTTCTAAAGACCGTACGAACCCTGTAATTCAAGATTTTTTTTTTTTATTAAAACGCTTGCCAATATTTATTGGCATCTTTACTACTAAGTGATAGTAACAGAGCAACAGACGTGAACAAACTTTACTTTACTTTTACTTTATTTACAAAAATTGGGCAACAGGGCCACTTAGCGGCCCCCCATGAACAAAACATACATTTGTTAATTTATGTAACGCAATCCTTTAAATAAAAAGTGGTCATAAAACTTTTAGATTTATATATTTTTCTTTTTCTTGAATGCTTTTTTTAAACAGGGGCTTGTAACTTAGCCTGAATCGCAGGACCCTTCAATTTAATCCATTGATCACTAGTTAAGATATGACTATAATTATAAAAAACTTTCTTTCACCTAGAGGGGGCAAATCCATGTCATTTTTTCTCTCTCAGCGGAAGCAGTGTTACCACGTACAATAAATGTTTGTTGCAAATTTAAGTTAAAGATAGTCGGAATCTTTTTATTAGGATATCATTTTAAAGTTTAGAGTTATTGTTATTTGAAGTTTAGAGATCTTGTTGTCATAAATACGGATATGAAACTTTCATAGATTTGTATGTAGTTATAAAAAAAAAATTACAATTGTGATCATAACTGCATTAAAGTATTAACGTTAGTCTCATATTTATTACCATTTTTTAAACTGTTTGAGGCTTGTAAGAACATTGCAAAAATTTGGTATGAAATATACAGACTTGGGTGTGTCTGTAACTGTATATCTCATACCAGTCACAGACTTGGAAAATAAAAATTTAATAAAAAATCAAACAGTTAAGAGTACAATATTTTACCATTTAAAAATATTTTCAAAAAAACTTGATTTAAAAAAGTAAATTATTGCTTTTATGCATAGATGCTAACTTGCACTGTCAATCAGAAAGATATTACAAAATAGTAGTGAAATAGTAATAAAAAGTAATAAAATAATAATTAAACCAATGATAATTTTTAAAAAATTGAATTACTTTGAGAGCACTTAAAAGCATAATTCATCAACTAATTTTACATAAATGAAGAGTTTAGTGGATGAAACAGGCAAGATATATTTTCAGGGGTATTTATTAATCAGAGAAAATAACATAAATTGGTTACATTAATATCGGTATGTTTAATGTAACAGAATTATTTTTGCCTCCACAATTTAATTAATTTTATTATACCTTATCTACTTTAGTTTTGTGCATGCCTGCATGAGTTTTATTTCAAATCAAATCGTGGTGAATAAAATAAAGTAAAGAATTACTATCCCCGCCTTCTATTCTATCCAGTGCTTCCCACTTTCGCCACTTTTTGGGAAAATTTCTTACAGTTTATGCTTTAATGTGATGATTCCTTGTATTGTAAATTTTATTGAATATTATTTTTCACAACAGTGGGAGGGGCATGTAAGTGATTCATATGTTAATCAGAATCATTTCACTTCATTCATGCCACTGAATAATATATCCAATTTGTTGTTAAACAAATACGATATCCATTTATTACTTTTTTAAAGAAACAAGAACTCAACAATTGTTTTAGAATTTAAAATGTATTGCATTCAGTTTCAACCACTACACATTACTAATTGATAAATTAGCATGAGTTTGATTGACAAGTTTTCAGTGCTCGGTCCCAAATGCTTTTGGTCAAATGCGCAAATGAGGACCCGAGTTAAGCATGTATTTTTTTACCAATAATAACAGTAAAAAAAAAACCTTGATCACAAGAGTGCAAGGTTTATAAAACTGCAATAAACTATAAGGTGAGGAATAATTTTCTTCATTTAAAGTAATGATTTAGTTGAACAGTAAGTAGACAATTTTCACAACAAAAATAAAGAAGTTCTTTTGCTTTAAAAGCGAAGATCTTGTTTTAGATTTCATAAATTTTTGTATATCAAGGGTAATATTCATCGTCTTTAATTAAAGAAATCTTTCAAGTAAAATGTATTCACTTTATAATTATCATCGATATTTTTCAGGTAACAAATAACTTACAAGAATAGAAAACAAGGTTTGATGATGGTGAATCAGAAGATCAGCAGCCAATTTATTATTTGTATTATGATTTTACTCAACTACACAGGTAAATCAAATGCTTATATTACAGTTTAGAATAATTAATTATCCATCATTAATCGTATCGAATCATTAATCAATCAAAGGGCATAGTCCGGCCTACACATAAACAGGTTTAGAGATACAAGTCATGCGCACCAAAACAATGCTCCATTGGCGTAGTCGGTTGAGACGTTGCTCATACCGCTGATTGGAGAGCAGTAGGTAGTGAGTTCGATCCTGGTATTTGACAAAAAACCGGCGTGTATATGCAGCAAGGAGCACGTTAAAACTGCCGGGGCTGAAAATCTTCTCGTTTGGTCTGGTGTGAAAGTTTGGAGAGAGGTTTACAAGCTCGGACGCTGTCCACGTCATGTTACCACGGTCAAAATTGTGCGGCATTCCTATCAGGACAGTTAAAAGATAGAGCCCTTAAAATGGGGCTAGGTAATGATGATGATATGCACAAAATCTAGATAGTTTGTTAAAGTTCAAGATTTAAAGAGGAAATCAAAGTGAAGTATCCTGGAGATTAGTTTAAATGTGGACTTTTGTTTTCAGAAACCAATGTTTTCAGTTCAAAAATTTTTAAGTTTCCAAACTAAATGTAATGAACTTTTTTCTTTAGAAAACATTTTTCAGTTATAAAAAATTAGAATTTAAAAATGGCTCCAGCAAGAATAAAACTCGCGACATACTAGCTATGAATAACCATTGCACAACCATATCACAGCCATTGTGCCTTCAATATACATCCAATGCATTGTTTTTTTTTAATTCTGTGGTAACTGAATAATTTTTAATTCTGTGGCAACGTAGTAATAGGCTGAGATAGTTGGGCCATCTATGGAAAAGCCCTGAAATTAGCCCCATGAGAATAGTCATCTTTAAGAACCCTGAGAGGTCACGTCCCAGAGGCAGACCCCCTACTAGATGGCTCAGCGACATCGAAAATGATTTGAAAACCCTAAAGATTAGATATTGGAAGGGAATTGCCATGAATAAGCTGTTGAGACAGCCAAGGCCTGCAAAGGGCTGTTGCGCTGACAAAGAAGAAGAAGAAGGTAACTGAATGCTTGTTCTTTTTTGTACGTGGTGAAAAAAGGTTAACAATAAATCATTACTGAACACTAAGAAATTATGCCTGAAATTGAAAGACACGTACCGATACAATTAATTAAGCTAAAAGGTAATTCCAATGTTTTTTTAAATTTATTATTAAATTTTATCCTTCTATGTGACTTACATTATGAGATTAAGCAAAACATATTTTTAGTCGTACATCCCATCAAAATAAATTTTATCTGTATTTAGTATTATTTTTTATGATGATGCGACTCGAGCTCGGCCCACGATAGTAAAACTTTACCACTGACATGCGATTTTCTGCACTACTTATCCCTTTAGAGAAGGTGTCAAAAGCCTCTTTACACCGTATTTATATTAAAATTTTAATTTTAGCTTGGTTTCGTTTCAATAGAAATTTCACAGATTCATATTTCTCTTGTTTGTGATAAATCTTTAATGTTGATATATTTTAAAAAACTATTTATTTCTATTTTTTTCAGATTCTGCACCAAGATGGAGCTGGGGTAGGTTTGCACAAATTGAGTCGCTGAATAGTGATGCATGCGGAGATGGACATTGTGTTCAAAAATGGAAATGCCCACACTTTTCAATTTTAAGTGAAAAATGCACTTATCAAGATGGAAATGATTGGGTCTGTTGTTCAAATTCTACAATAAAACTTTCAAGTAATACCAAGAATATTTCTGTTTCTAATTTCCAAAACTTTCCACCAATGGAGAACTTAACTTCTACCGAAGATGATTCATTGGAACTAACAACAGCAAAAGACTACTTTTTAACAACATCTATTAAGCTGTTAAAAAATGATGGAAACACTGAACACAGCAACTATAGTACAAGCAAAGAAACTACTGCAGAAACTATTGTCATGAAACTACTGCCATATTCCACGAATTCTACTCCAATTCCAAGCATAGATTTCTACGATACTCATCATGGAGATGAAGAATTTGTATCAATAAGAACTGACGACATTTTAAATAAAACTAGCACCAAATATAAGCCAAATGAGTATTTACATTCAAATCAGCTTATCAATGAAAGTAATGAAACAATGTACTTAAACTTTACTAAAACTTTAAATGAAATGCAGCAGCCAGAAAATTCGTTTATTTTGCTAGAAAACGAACACTCAGATACGCAAAGTGAGAAGTTTTCTGACAAAAAAGTAATTCAGAAGAAAAATGCGGAATACTTTTGGAACAAACCTTACACGACGAATTCTTGGAGTAAAAGTACAAAGAACTGGAGAAGTACTACAAAAGCTCACAAAACATCATCACAGAGTTCGTGGAATACCCGATACGCATCGAATGAGCAAAGTACTCGATTTCGAAATACAAAAACAACCACTCATTATTGGATAAAACCATCTAAAGACTATGCACCCAAAAAAACTACAAGCGCCTGGGATATCGATATGATAAATTATACGACAAAAACTTTTAGGCCTAGTGAACGAAACCAAAATAGTAATGGAAAAAGTAGTACCACTACAAATAAAATAACAACTAGTTTTCATAGGATAACTACAAAATCTTCATGGAATAAAAATACTGATTCGGGTAATGCTAAATCGAGTTATTCGACTCCAAAAACAACAACAACAAATCATATTACTGGTACATCGAGAGCTTGGAATAATATTCGTACTACTGCCAAACCAATTCCTAATTCAACTAGAGGAACAACTTCGAGCAAAAGCTCAATTAAAACAAGTACTCAGTTGTGGGAAAATAAATATCAAAATTCTCAAAGCAAATCAACATCTAGGAGAAGCCAGGAGTCTACTAAGCCTTTTTCAACACCTACAAAAAGTTCATGGCATCGCGAGCAAACCATAGATACTCGGAGGAATATTACTGTTGATTCTAGAACTTTTAATTCTACTTCGACAAGTTCTTCTAGAACGTTTCAAAATTCAAGAACTAGTCCTTCACCGTTTTCTCGAGCAAAAACAACTAGATCTTCTATGGGTCCTCCAAGATTGGACAAGAGCACAACAACTAAAAAACTAGCCGTAACAAAATCTCCCTTTGACAAGAATGGCAGTTCTGATAAATACAGCACTAACACACCATTACCTGATATTAATAATGGATGTAAGTAGAACTCATATTTCCTTTTAAAACTTACAAAAAGTTTTATTATCGAGGTATCAACCGCTGACGAGAATCTCAAACAAAAATATTTCTCAGTGGTCCTGTTATATGCCACTATTTTTTTTTAACGAAACGAATCCATATTTCACAATTTTGGATTCGATTCAGAAACTGTATCTTAAAAATTAGGTCCAAAATCCTAAAAAGCCGTCAAGTTTGGAATCAAGCTCACGAAATTTTTGTGTCCAGTAGATATACTGATTAACTCTTTTATACAGCGGTTCCCAAACGGTGCTCCGCGAAACCCTAAGGTTCCGTCGGAGAGTTAAAGAGGTTCCAACAATACCAGCCCTATATAGAATTGTTATTATCCAGGGATAAAAGCTATTCTAGGACCAATATTTTATTTTATTTTGTAACCGTCGTTGAACAGCAGCCCCAATTACGACTACCAATGTTCAACTTTGTTGACTTGTAATCTTGAACCCAATCCAGAAGACAAGAGAACTCCTGGATCAAGTATTGGGAGAAATTTGCCTTCGTGAAGAACTTTTTGTTGGAACTAAATCGCATTTGCGTTACAAGAAGAACAAAACCACGAAAATTTCCCCCGTTTAGCGTGACGGCAATGGGACTCTAATCTATGATCCGTCTACCATTGAGGGTATTTTACGTCAGCACTGTGGTAGGTGCGAAACGGGTGCGAAATTTGTATCAACCAGCCATCGCTGTGATTCGACCCGGTTCAACTCAGTGGGAGGCGAGTGCTCTATCTCCCGAGCCACAACTGCTCTAGGATCAATATTAAAAAAATCTAGACATCCCTCGGTGCATGCTCTTATAGGACTCATATTGAGCAAATTTTGATCCCAACTGAGGTTAAAGTAAAATTGTTTCTAGGGCATTTACAAAAGAATGCAATCGTTTTTCACATTGCTCTTTTCAGATCAAAACGAAGTAACTAAATTCATTATTAAAAAAATATGTTTCCCTATTTACCATTTTCAACGCTTCTTTCAGTTATTTGTATTTCTAACTTTAAGGAAATACAAAAAAATAAACAAATTTTTGGATAGATTTAGCTCCTAGATTGAAAATTAAACTGTCAAACATAAAACAGATTTTAAGATTATTAATGATAAAACGGTATATTTTTCAACGGAGATCTTTTTTCAAATATGAAGCACCTAATTGTTTTAATGGTTTAAATATTCAAAATTTTTTCCTTTATTTTATTTCTAAATTCGGAGTTTCACTGGAAGAATGTTGATTACTTAGGGTTCTGTAAGCGAAAAAAAAAAAAAAAATTAGGAACCGTTGCTAATGTTTACTTGATTTTGTGAAGAGATTTTCTATTGACTTTTTAATGTAGTAACAAAATGTATACGTCAATATTGTTAATTTGTTTAACAAAGTTAATTTACCACCACAACGCATAAATAATTTAAATAAATGTGTTAAAGTTCTGACATTTGGAAATAGAACATTTGGAATAGAATACAATTGGAATTTGGAATACAATTTCTGACATTTGGAATAGAATTATTTAGAAATAGAACATTTTGCGTAGCTAATATAATTCTTGTTTTCAACTGTAAAATAAATTGCTATAGGGTAACCTCAACAAAAAATCTTAACCTTTTACTACTCATTGAAGAATAGCAATGAGGAGCCATTTTTTTTATTGCATTTATAAAAGTACTTGATCTTACTTTATTCCGGTGAGGGGATTTAAAATCGGAAATTAGTTTTGCTCGGACAGCTAAAGATTTTCTTCTTCTTCAAAATCGAATTTTCTGTTTAGTTTATGTTTTATCTGAATGTACAAATTTATACCAACCTGCGTTTCCGATTCTTTTTCTGGTGGGAAAAAGTAAAGAACGCTTTTCTGATAACGGACAGCATCTAAAACTATTTCAACGCTTTGAGGTTTTCTGCTGTTATTATTTTTTAAAAGCTTCTTATTATGTTCATTCCTTTAATTCGAAATATAGAGAAAACATTAAACATTTAAAAATTGGAAAAGAAAAGAAGAAAATTATTAAAATGAAATAACATTAAAAAATAATAAAAATTTGGGGAAAAAATATATAATCTCCTCATCAGCTCGTACGATTCTATCCGCAAAAAGAAGTGCTTTCTAATATTATATCAAGAGAGACAAAGCAAAATATATTAATAATATAGTGTGAGGAGCACTCAATAGAAATATATATATAATTATAGACATATAAAAAAAGGGGGGGAATATTAATGAAAAAAAGTAACAAACAACTGAAAAAAAAAGGATAAAATTTATTTTTTTTAAAAATCCGGAAAATAAAAGATATAATCTTTTCATCAGCCCACACGATTATATCCGCAAAAAAGGATATAATCGTATGGGCTGATAAAAAGATTACATCTTTTATTTTCCGGATTTTTAAAAAAAAAATTTCATCCCTTTTTTTTTTCTTCTTTTTTTTCTCAGTTGTTTGTTATTTTTTATCATTATTATTCCCCCCCCTTTTTTTCCATATGTCTATAATTTTCCTTTGTTTTATCTTCATTTTGAACTTATCTAATGAGTTCTGTTTACTTGCAGCTTATGCGCAATAAATGAAACTTATTGTTTTTCTTAACTTTCTTCGTATTTTCTTCTTGTATTTATTTATTTTGTTATATATATATATATATAGAGAGAGAGAGAGAGAGAGAGAGAGAAAGAGAGAAATAGAGAGAAAGAGAGAAAGAGAGAAAGAGAGAAAGAAAGAAAGAAAGAAAGAAAGAAAGAAAGAAAGAAAGAAAGAAAGAAAGAAAGAAAGAAAGAAAGAAAGAAAGAAAGAAAGAAAATAAAATAAATAAAAACATATTTCTAAAAAAAGAACATTTAACACTAAATATTTATTGGATCAATTCTTTTTGAAAGCATTTTTGATCTTTTATGCTATTTCACATAATTCAAGAAGTATATTAAAACATTAGCTACATCAGGTCTCTATAAGAGTAATTTGGGTACCTTTTATAACAGTGCCTATTTACACAAAACCCGTAGCAACTAATAATAACAACATTAAAAAATAATCACTGGCAAGAATAATATTTTGTTTTATGCTCCACCCATGAAAAAGATAA